>NW_027523332.1:0-51225 GCF_052094955.1 Ictidomys tridecemlineatus
AGCAGTTTCCAGTTCTCTCTCTATGCGTTGTTTGCTGTTGATGTAGCCCTAAGCAGAGACTGGCGAAAATCACTTTTATGGAAAGCGGTTGATAAGCTTCCAAAAAACCTACGAATTGCCTGAAATCTCAGCAAACATTTTTTCACCCAATCTTGATGATTCTTTCAGGTAATGATCAGTACACCAAATCCACTTGGCTCACCAAATTTCGTTCTTCTAGGTTAAACCGTTCGTTTGCAGTAACCGTTTTCATTTTTAGGTTTCACTCTGTTTTCTACTATAGAGATACATGTATTTGGAACTCTAAATCAAACACGGTTTGTGCTAGCTCTTTGAAACTTGACACAATAAAGTAGTTTCAAGTTCTATCTCTACGCTTTGTTTGCTGTTGATGTAGCCCTTAGCAGAGACTGGTGAAAATCACTTTCATGGAAAGGGGTTGCCAAGCTTCCAAAAAACTGCGAGTTGCCTGAAATCTCAGGAAACATTTTTTCACCCAATCTTGATGATTCTTTCAGGTAATGATCAGTACACCAAAACCACTTGGCTCACCAAATTTCGTTCTTCTAGGTTAAACCGTTGGTTTGCAGTAACCGTTTTCATTTTTAGGTTTCACTCTGTTTTCTCCTATAGGGATACATGTATTTTGAACTCTAAATCAAACACGGATTGTGCTAGCTTTTTGAAACTTGACACAATAAAGCAGTTTCAAGTTCTATCTCTATGGTTTGTTTTCTGTTGATGTAGCCCTAAGCAGAGACTGGCGAAAATCACTTTCATGGAAAGGGGTTGCCAAGCTTCCACAAAACTACGAGTTTCCTGAAATCTCAGCAAACATTTTTTCACCCAATCTTGATGATTCTTTCAGGTAATGATCAGTACACCAAAACCACTTGGCTCACCAAATTTCGTTCTTCTAGGTTAAACCGTTCGTTTGCGATAATCTTTTTCATTTTTAGGTTTCACTCTGTTTTCTACTATAGAGATACATGTATTTGGAACTCTAAATCAAACACGGTTTGTGCTAGCTCTTTGAAACTTGACACAATAAAGCAGTTTCAAGTTCTATCTCTACGCTTTGTTTGCTGTTGATGTAGCCCTAAGCAGAGACTATTGAAAATCACTTTCATGGAAAGGGGTTGCCAAGCTTCCAAAAAACTGCGAGTTGCCTGAAATCTCAGCAAACATTTTTTCACCCAATCTTGATGATTCTTTCAGGTAATGATCAGTACACCAAAACCACTTTGCTCACAAAATTTCGTTCTTCTAGGTTAAACCGTTCGTTTGCAGTAACCGTTTTCATTTTTAGGTTTCACTCTGTTTTCTCCTATAGGGATACATGTATTTGGAACTCTAAATCAAACACGGTTTGTGCTAGCTCTTTGAAACTTGACACAATAAAGCAGTTTCAAGTTCTATCTCTATGCTTTGTTTACTGTTGATGTAGCCCTAAGCAGAGACTGGCGAAAATCCCTTTCATGGAAAGGGTTTGCCAAGCTTCCAAAAAACTACGAGTTGCCTGAAATCTCAGCAAACATTTTTTCACCCAATCTTGATGATTCTTTCTGGTAATGATAAGTACACCGAAACCACTTGGCTCACCAAATTTCGTTCTTCTAGGTTAAACCGTTCGTTTGCGGTAACCGTTTTCATTTTTAGGTTTCACTCTGTTTTCTCCTATAGGGATACATGTATTTGGAACTCTAAATCAAACACGGTTTGTGCTAGCGTTTGAAACTTGACACAATACAGCAGTTTCAAGTTCTATCTCTATGCTTTGTTTGCTGTTGATGTAGCCCTAAGCAGAGACTGGCGAAAATTACTTTCATGGAAAGGGGTTGCCAAGCTTCCAAAAAACTACGAGTTGCCTGAAATCTCAGCAAACATTTTTTCACCCAATCTTGATGATTCTTTCAGGTAATGATCAGTACACCGAAACCACTTGGCTCACCAAATTTCGTTCTTCTAGGTTAAACCGTTCGTTTGCAGTAACCGTTTTCATTTTTAGGTTTCACTCTGTTTTCTCCTATAGGGATACATGTTTTTGGAACTCTAAATCAAACACGGTTTGTGCTAGCTCTTTGAAACTTGACACAATAAAGCAGTTTCCAGTTCTATCACTATGGTTTGTTTGCTGTTGATGTAGCCCTAAGCAGAGACTGGCGAAAATCACTTTCATGGAAAGGGGTTGCCAAGCTTCCACAAAACTACGAGTTTCCTGAAATCTCAGCAAACATTTTTTCACCCAATCTTGATGATTCTTTCAGGTAATGATCAGTACACCAGAACAACTTGGCTCACCAAATTTCGTTCTTCTAGGTTAAACCGTTCGTTTGCAGTAACCGTTTTCATTTTTAGGTTTCACTCTGTTTTCTCCTATAGGGATACATGTATTTGAAACTCTAAATCAAACACGGTTTGTGCTAGCTTTTTGAAACTTGACACAATAAATCAGTTTCAAGTTCTATCTCTATGGTTTGTTTACTGTTGATGTAGCCCTAAGCAGAGACTGGCGAAAATCACTTTTATGGAAAGGGGTTGCCAAGCTTCCAAAAAAACTACGAATTGCCTGAAATCTCAGCAAACATTTTTTCACCCAATCTTGATGATTCTTTCAGGTAATGATCAGTACACCAAAACCACTTGGCTCACCAAATTTCGTTCTTCTAGGTTAAACCGTTCGTTTGCAGTAACCGTTTTCATTTTTAGGTTTCACTCTGTTTTCTACTATAGAGATACATGTATTTGGAACTCTAAATCAAACACGGTTTGTGCTAGCTCTTTGAAACTTGACACAATAAAGCAGTTTCAAGTTCAATCTCTACGCTTTGTTTGCTGTTGATGTAGCCCTAAGCAGAGACTGGTGAAAATCACTTTCATGGAAAGGGGTTGCCAAGCTTCCAAAAAACTGCGAGTTCCCTGAAATCTCAGGAAACATTTTTTCACCCAATCTTGATGATTCTTTCAGGTAATGATCAGTACACCAAAACCACTTGGCTCACCAAATTTCGTTCTTCTAGGTTAAACCGTTGGTTTGCAGTAACCGTTTTCATTTTTAGGTTTCACTCTGTTTTCTCCTATAGGGATACATATATTTTGAACTCTAAATCAAACACGGTTTGTGCTAGCTTTTTGAAACTTGACACAATAAAGCAGTTTCAAGTTCTATCTCTATGGTTTGTTTGCTGTTGATGTAGGCCTAAGCAGAGACTGGCGAAAATCACTTTCATGGAAAGGGGTTGCCAAGCTTCCACAAAACTACGAGTTTCCTGAAATCTCAGCAAACATTTTTTCACCCAATCTTGATGATTCTTTCAGGTAATGATCAATACACCAAAACCACTTGGCTCACCAAATTTCGTTCTTCTAGGTTAAACTGTTCGTTTGCAGTAACCGTTTTCATTTTTAGGTTTCACTCTGTTTTCTACTATAGAGATACATGTATTTGGAACTCTAAATCAAACACGGTTTGTGCTAGCTCTTTGAAATTGACACAATAAAGCAGTTTCAAGTTCTATCTCTACGCTTTGTTTGCTGTTGATGTAGCCCTAAGCAGAGACTATTGAAAATCACTTTCATGGAAAGGGGTTGCCAAGCTTCCAAAAAACTGCGAGTTGCCTGAAATCTCAGCAAACATTTTTTCACCCAATCTTGATGATTCTTTCAGGTAATGATCAGTACACCAAAACCACTTGGCTCACCAAATTTCGTTCTTTTAGGTTAAACCGTTCGTTTGCAGTAACCGTTTTCATTTTTAGGTTTCACTCTGTTTTCTCCTATAGGGATACATGTATTTGGAACTCTAAATCAAACACGGTTTGTGCTAGCTCTTTGAAACTTGACACAATAAAGCAGTTTCACGTTCTATCTCTATGCTTTGTTTGCTGTTGATGTAGCCCTAAGCAGAGACTGGCGAAAATTACTTTCATGGAAAGAGGTTGCCATGCTTCCAAAAAACTACGAGTTGCCTGAAATCTCAGCAAACATATTTTCACCCAATCTTGATGATTCTTTCAGGTAATGATCAGTACACCGAAACCACTTGGCTCACCAAATTTCGTTCTTCTAGGTTAAACCGTTCGTTTGCAGTAACCGTTTTCATTTTTAGGTTTCACTCTGTTTTCTCCTATAGGGATACATGTATTTGGAACTCTAAATCAAACACGGTTTGTGCTAGCTCTTTGAAACTTGACACAATAAAGCAGTTTCCAGTTCTATCACTATGGTTTGTTTGCTGTTGATGTAGCCCTAAGCGGAGACTGGCGAAAATCACTTTCATGGAAAGGGGTTGCCAAGCTTCCACAAAACTACGAGTTTCCTGAAATCTCATCAAACATTTTTTCACCCAATCTTGATGATTCTTTCAGGTAATGATCAGTACACCAAAACCACTTGGCTCACCAAATTTCGTTCTTCTAGGTTAAACCGTTCGTTTGCAGTAACCGTTTTCATTTTTAGGTTTCACTCTGTTTTCTCCTATAGGGATACATGTATTTGGAACTCTAAATCAAACACGGTTTGTGCTAGCACTTTGAAACTTGACACAATAAAGCAGTTTCAAGTTCTCTCTCTATTCTTTGTTTTCTGTTGAAGTAGCCCTAAGCAGAGACTGGCGAACATCACTTTCATAAATTGGGGTTGCCAAGCTTCCAAAAAACTACGAGTTGCCTGAAATCTCAGCAAACATTTTTTCACCCAATCTTGATGATTCTTTCAGGTAATGATCAGTACACGAAAACCACTTGGCTCACCAAATTTCGTTCTTCTAGGTAAAACCGTTCGTTTGCAGTAACCGTTTTCATTTTTAGGTTTCACTCTGTTTTCTCCTATAGGGATACATGTATTTGGAACTCTAAATCAATCACGGTTTGGGCTAGCTCTGTGAAACTTGACACATTCAAGCAGTTTCAAGTTCTATCTCTATGGTTTGTTTGCTGTTGATGTAGCCCTAAGCAGAGACTGGCGAAAATCACTTTCGTGGAAATGGGTTGCCAAGCTTCCAAAAAACTATGAGTTGCCTGAAATCTCAGCAAACATTTTTTCACCCAATCTTGATGATTCTTTCAGGTAATGATCAGTACACAAAAACCACTTGGCTCACCAAATTTCGTTCATCTAGGTTAAACCGTTCGTTTGCAGTAACCGTTTACATTTTTAGGTTTCACTCTGTTTTCTCCTATAGGGATACATGTATTTGGAACTCTAAATCAAACACGGTTTGTGCTAGCTCTTTGAAACTTGACACAATAAAGCAGTTTCAAGTTCTATCTCTATGCTTTGTTTGCTGTTGATGTAGCCCTAAGCAGAGACTGGAGAAAATCACTTTCATGGAAAGGGGTTGCCAAGCTTGCAAAAAACTACGAGTTCCCTAAAATCTCAGCAAACATTTTTTCACCCAATCTTGATGATTCTTTCAGGTAATGATCAGTACACCAAAACCACTTGGCTCACCAAATTTCGTTCTTCTAGGTTAAACCGTTCGTTTGCAGTAACCGTTTTCATTGTTAGGTTTCACTCTGTTTTCTCCTATAGGGATACATGTATTTGGAACTCTAAATCAAACACGGTTTGCGCTAGCTTTTTGAAACTTGACACAATAAAGCAGTTTCAAGTTCCATCTCTATGCTTTGTTTGCTGTTGATGTAACCCTAAGCAGAGACTGGCGAAAATCACTTTCATGGAAAGGGGTTGCCAAGCTTCCAAAAAACTACGCGTTGCCTGAAATCTCAGCCACCATTTTTTCACCCAATCTTGATGATTCTTTCAGGTAATGATCAGTACACCAAAACCACTTGGCTCACAAAATTTCTTTCTTCTAGGTAAACAGTTCGTTTGCAGTAACCGGTTTCATTTTTAATTTTCACTCTGTTTTCTTCTATAGGGATACATGTATTTGGAACTCTAAATCAAACACGGTTTGTGCTAGCTCTTTGAAACTTGACACAATAAAGCAGTATACAGTTCTATCTCTATGGTTTGTTTGCTGTTGATGTAGCCCTAAGCAGAGACTGGCGAAAATCACTTTCATGGAAAGGGGTTGCCAAGCTTCCAAAAAACTACGAGTTGCCTGAAATCTCAGCAAACATTTTTTCACCCAAACTTGATGATTCTTTCGGGTAGTGATCAGTACACCAAAACCACTTGGCTCACCAAATTTCGTTTTCTAGGGTAAACCGTTCGTTTGCAGTAACCGTTTTCATTTTTAGGTTTCACTCTGTTTTCTCCTATAGGGATACATGTATTTGGAACTCTAAATCAAACACGGTTTGTGCTAGCTCTTTGAAACTTGACACAATAAAGCAGTTTCAAGTTCTTTCTCTATGCTTTGTTTGCTGTTGATGTAGCCCTAAGCAGAGACTGGCGAAAATCCCTTTCATGGAAAGGGGTTGCCAATCTTCCAAAAAACTACGAGTTGCCTGAAATCTCAGCAAACATTTTTTCACCCAATCTTGATGATCCTATCAGGTAATGATCAGTACACCAAAACCACTTGGCTCACCAAATTTCGTTCTTCTAGGTTAAACCAAACGTTTGCAGTAACCATTTTCATTTTTAGGTTTCACTCTGTTTTCTCCTATAGGGATACATGTATTTGGAACTCTAAATCAAACACGGTTTGTGCTAGCTCTTTGAACCTTGACACAATAAAGCAGTTTCAAGTTCTTTCTCTATGCTTGTTTGCTGTTGATGTAGCCCTAAGCAGAGACTGGCGAAAATCACTTTCATGGAAAGGGGTTGCCAAGCTTCCAAAAAACTACGAGTTGCCTGAAATCTCAGCAAACATTTTTTCACCCAATCTTGATGATTCTTTCAGGTAATGATCAGTACACCAAAACCACTTGGCTCACCAAATTTCGTTCTTCTAGGTTAAACCGTTCGTTTGCAGTAACCGTTTTCATTTTAGGTTTCACTCTTTTTTCTCCTATAGGGATACATGTATTTGGAACTCTAAATCAAACACGGTTTGTGCTAGCTCTTTGAAACTTGACACAATAAAGCAGTTTCAAGTTCTATCTCTATGCTTTGTTTGCTGTTGATGTAGCCCTAAGCAGAGACTGGCGAAAATCACTTTAATGGAAACGGGTTGCCAAGCTTCCAAAAAACTACGCGTTGCCTGAATTCTCAGCAAATATTTTTCACCCAAACTTGATGATTCTTTCAGGTAATGATCAGTACACCAAAACCACTTGGCTCACAAAATTTCGTTCTTCTAGGTAAACAGTTCGTTTGCAGTAACCGGTTTCATTTTTAATTTTCACTCTGTTTTCTTCTATAGGGGTACATGTATTTGGAACTCTAAATCAAACACGGTTTGTGCTAGCTCTTTGAAACTTGACACAATAAAGCAGTTTCAAGTTCTATCTCTATGCTTTGTTTGCTGTTGATGTAGCCCTAAGCAGAGACTGGCGAAAATCACTTTCATGGAAAGGGGTTGCCAAGCTTCCAAAAAACTACGAGTTGCCTGAATTCTCAGCAAACATTTTTTCACCCAATCTTGATGATTCTTTCAGGTAATGATCAGTACACCAAAACCACTTGGCTCACCAAATTTCGGTCTTCTAGGTTAAACCGTTCGTTTTCAGTAACCGTTTTCATTTTTAGGTTTCACTGTTTTCTCCTATAGGGATACATGTATTTGGAACTATAAATCAAACACGGTTTGTGCTAGCTCTTTGAAACTTGACACAATAAAGCAGTATACAGTTCTATCTCTATGGTTTGTTTGCTGTTGATGTAGCCCTAAGCAGAGACTGGCGAAAATCACTTTCATGGAAAGGGGTTGCCAAGCTTCCAAAAAACTACGAGTTGCCTGAAATCTCAGCAAACATTTTTTCACCCAAACTTGATGATTCTTTCGGGTAGTGATCAGTACACCAAAACCACTTGGCTCAACAAATTTCGTTCTTCTAGGGTAAACCGTTCGTTTGCAGTAACCGTTTTCATTTTTAGGTTTCACTCTGTTTTCTCCTATAGGGATACATGTATTTGGAACTCTAAATCAAACACGGTTTGTGCTAGCTCTTTGAAACTTGACACAATAAAGCAGTTTCAAGTTCTATCTCTATGCTTTGTTTGCTGTTGATGTAGCCCTAAGCAGAGACTGGTGAAAATCACTTTCATGGAAAGGGGTTGCCAAGCTTCCAAAAAACTATGAGTTGCCTGAAATCTCAGCAAACATTTTTTCACCCAATCTTGATGATTCTTTCAGGTAATGATCAGTACACCAAAACCACTTGGCTCACCAAATTTCGTTCTTCTAGGTTAAACCGTTCGTTTGCAGTAACCGTTTTCATTTTTAGGTTTCACTCTGTTTTCTCCTATAGGGATACATATATTTGGAACTCTAAATCATACACGGTTTGTGCTAGCTCTTTGAAACTTGACACAATAAAGCAGTTTCAAGTTCTGTCTCTATGGTTTGTTTGCTGGTGATGTTGCCCTAAGCAGAGACTGGCGAAAATCACTTTCATGGAAAGGGGTTGCCAAGCTTCCAAAAAACTACGAGTTGCCTGAAATCTCAGCAAACATTTTTTCACCCAATCTTGATGATTCTTTCAGGTAATGATCAGTACACCAAAACCACTTGGCTCACCAAATTTCGTTCTTCTATGTTAAACAGTTCGTTTGCAGTAACCGTTTACATTTTTAGGTTTCACTCTGTTTTCTCCTATAGGGATACATGTATTTGGAACTCTAAATCAAACACGGTTGGTGCTAGCTCTTTGAAACTTGACACAATAAAGCAGTTTGCAGTTCTATCTCTATGCTTTGTTTGCTGTTGATGTAGCCCTAAGCAGAGACTGGCGAAAATCACTTTCATGGAAAGGGGTTGCCAAGCTTCCAAAAAACTACGAGTTGCCTGAAGTCTCAGCAAACATTTTTTCACCCAATCTTGATGATTCTTTCAGGTAATGATCAGTACACCAAAACCACTTGGCTCACCAAATTTCCGTCTTCTAGGTTAAACCGTTCGTTTGCAGTAACCGTTTTCATTTTTAGTTTCACTCTGTTTTCTCCTATAGGGATACATGTATTTGGAACTCTAAATCAAACACAGTTGGTGCTAGCTCTTTGAAACTTGACCCAATAAAGCAGTTTGCAGTTCTATCTCTATGCTTTGTTTGCTGTTGATGTAGCCCTAAGCAGAGACTTCCGAATATCACTTTCATGGAAAGGGGTTGCCAAGCTTCCAAAAAACTACGAGTTGCCTGAAGTCTCAGCAAACATTTTTTCACCCAATTTGATGATTCTTTCAGGTAATGATCAGTACACCAAAACCACTTGGCTCACCAAATTTCGTTCTTCTAGGTCAAACCGTTCGTTTGCAGTAACCGTTTTCATTTTTAGGTTTCACTCTGTTTTCTCCTATAGGGATACATGTATTTGGAACTCTAAATCAAACACGGTTTGTGCTAGCTCTTTGAAACTTGACACAATATAGCAGTTTCAAGTTCTACCTCTATGCTTTGTTATCTGTTGATGTAGCCCTAAGCAGAGACTGGCGAAAATAACTTTCATGGAAAGGGGTTGTCAAGCTTCCAAAAAACTACGAGTTCCCTCAAATCTCAGCAAACATTTTTTCACCCAATCTTGATGATTCTTTCAGATAATGATCAGTACACCAAAACCACTTGGCTCACCAAATTTCGTTCTTCTAGGTTAAACCGTTCGTTTGCAGTAACCGTTTTCATTTTTAGGTTTCACTCTGTTTTCTCCTACAGGGATACATGTATTTGGAACTCTAAATCAAACACCATTTGTGCTAGCTCTTTGAAACTTGACACAATAAAGCAGTTTCAAGTTCTATCTCTATGCTTTGTTTGCTGTTGATGTAGCCCTAAGCAGAGACTGGCGAAAATCACTGTCATTGAAAGGGGTTGCCAAGATTCCAAAAAACTACGAGTTGCCTGAAATCTCAGCAAACATTTTCTCACCCAATCTTGATGATTCTTTCAGGTAATGATCAGTACACCAAAACCACTTGGCTCACAAAATTTCGTTCTTCTAGGTTAAACCGTTCGTTTGCAGTAACCGTTTTCATTTTTAGGTTTCACTCTGTTTTCTCCTATAGGGATACATGTATTTGGAACTCTAAATCAAACACGGTTTGTGCTAGCTCTTTGAAACTTGACACAATAAAGCAGTTTCAAGTTCTATCTCTATGGTTTGTTTGCTGTTGATGTAACCCTAAGCTGAGACTGGCGAAAATCACTTTCATGGAAATGGGCTGCCAAGCTTCCAAAAAACTACGAGTTGCCTGAAATCTCAGCAAACATTTTTTCACCCAATCTTGATGATTCTTTTAGGTAATGATCAGTACACCAAAACCACTTGGCTCACCAAATTTCGTTCTTCTAGGTTAAACCGTTCGTTTGCAGTAACCGTTTTCATTTTTATGTTTCACTCTTTTTTCTTCTATAGGGATACATGTATTTGGAACTCTAAATCAAACACGGTTTGTGCTAGCTCTTTGAAAGTTGACACAATAAAGCAGTTTCAAGTTCCATCTCTATGCTTTGTTTGCTGTTGATGTAGCCCTAAGCAGAGACTGGGGAAAATCACTTTCATGGAAAGGGGTTGCCAAGCTTCCAAAAAACTACGAGTTGCCTGAAATCTCAGCAAATATTTTTTCACCCAATCTTGATGATTCTTTCAGGTAATGATCAGTACATCAAAACCACTTGGCTAACAAAATTTCGTTCTTCTAGGTAAACTGTTCGTTTGCAGTAACCGTTTTCATTTTTAATTTTCACTCTGTTTTCTTCTATAGGGATACATGTATTTGGAACTCTAAATCAAACACGGTTTGTGCTAGCTCTTTGAAACTTGACACAATAAAGCAGTTTCAAGTTCTATCTCTATGCTTTGTTTGCTGTTGATGTAGCCCTAAGCAGAGACTGGCAAAAATCACTTTCATGGAAAGGGGTTGCCAAGCTTCCAAAAAACTACGAGTTGCCTGAAATCTCAGCAAAAATTTTTTCACCCAATCTTGATGATTCTTTCAGGTAATGATCAGTACACCAAAACCACTTGGCTCACCAAATTTCGGTCTTCTAGGTTAAACCGTTCGTTTGCAGTAACCGTTTTCATTTTTAGTTTCACTCTGTTTTCTCCTATAGGGATACATGTATTTGGAACTCTAAATCAAACACGGTTTTGGCTAGCTCTTTGAAACTTGACACAATAAAGCAGTTTCCAGTTCTATCTCTATGGTTTGTTTGCTGTTGATGTAGCCCTAAGCAGAGACTGGCGAAAATCACTTTCATGGAAAGGGGTTGCCAAGCTTCCAAAAAATTACGAGTTGCCTGAAATCTCAGCAAACATTTTTTCACCCAATCTTGATGATTCTATCAGGTAATGATCACTACACCAAAACCACTTGGCTCACCAAATTTCGTTCTTCTAGGTTAAACCGTTCGTTTGCAGTAAGCGTTTTCATTTTTATTTTCACTCTGTTTTCTCCTATAGGGATACATGTATTTGGAACTCTAAATCAAACACGATTTGTGCTAGCTCTTTGTAACTTGACACAATAAAGTAGTTTCAAGTTCTATCTCTACGCTTTGTTTGCTGTTGATGTAGCCCTAAGCAGAGACTGGCAAAAATCACTTTCATGGAAAGGGGTTACCAAGCTTCCAAAAAACTACGAGTTGCCTGAAATCTCAGCAAACATTTTTTCACCCAATCTTGATGATTCTTTCAGGTAATGATCAGTACACCAAAACCACTTGGCTCACCAAATTTCGTTCTTCTAGGTTAAACCGTTCGTTTGCAGTAACCGTTTTCATTTTTAGGTTTCACTCTGTTTTCTCCTATAGGGATACCTGTATTTGGAAATCTAAATCATACACGGTTTGTGCTAGCTCTTTGAAACTTGACACAATAAAGCAGTTTCAAGTTCTGTCTCTATGGTTTGTTTGCTGGTGATGTAGCCCTAAGCAGAGACTGGCGAAAATCACTTTCATGGAAAGGGGTTGCCAAGCTTCCAAAAAACTACGAGTTGCCTGAAATCTCAGCAAACATTTTTTCACCCAATCTTGATGATTCTTTCAGGTAATGATCAGTACACCAAAACCACTTGGCTCACCAAATTTCGTTCTTCTAGGTTAAACCGTTCGTTTGCAGTAACCGTTTTCATTTTTAGGTTTCACTCTTTTTTCTCCTATAGGGATACATGTATTTGGAACTCTAAATCAAACACGGTTTGTGCTAGCTCTTTGAAACTTGACACAATAAAGCAGTTTCCAGTTCTATCTCTATGCTTTGTTTGCTGTTGATGTAGCCCTAAGCAGAGACTGGCGAAAATCACTTTCATGGAAAGGGGTTGCCAAGCTTCCAAAAAACTACGAGTTGCCTGAATTCTCAGCAAATATTTTTTCACCCAATCTTGATGATTCTTTCAGGTAATGATCAGTACACCAAAACCACTTGGCTAACAAAATTTCGTTCTTCTAGGTAAACTGTTCGTTTGCAGTAACCGTTTTCATTTTTAATTTTCACTCTGTTTTCTTCTATAGGGATACATGTATTTGGAACTCTAAATCAAACACGGTTTGTGCTAGCTCTTTGAAACTTGACACAATAAAGCAGTTTCAAGTTCTATCTCTATGCTTTGTTTGCTGTTGATGTAGCCCTAAGCAGAGACTGGCAAAAATCACTTTCATGGAAAGGGGTTGCCAAGCTTCCAAAAAACTACGAGTTGCCTGAAATCTCAGCAAAAATTTTTTCACCCAATCTTGATGATTCTTTCAGGTAATGATCAGTACACCAAAACCACTTGGCTCACCAAATTTCGGTCTTCTAGGTTAAACCGTTCGTTTGCAGTAACCGTTTTCATTTTTAGTTTCACTCTGTTTTCTCCTATAGGGATACATGTATTTGGAACTCTAAATCAAACACGGTTTTGGCTAGCTCTTTGAAACTTGACACAATAAAGCAGTTTCCAGTTCTATCTCTATGGTTTGTTTGCTGTTGATGTAGCCCTAAGCAGAGACTGGCGAAAATCACTTTCATGGAAAGGGGTTGCCAAGCTTCCAAAAAATTACGAGTTGCCTGAAATCTCAGCAAACATTTTTTCACCCAATCTTGATGATTCTATCAGGTAATGATCACTACACCAAAACCACTTGGCTCACCAAATTTCGTTCTTCTAGGTTAAACCGTTCGTTTGCAGTAAGCGTTTTCATTTTTATTTTCACTCTGTTTTCTCCTATAGGGATACATGTATTTGGAACTCTAAATCAAACACGATTTGTGCTAGCTCTTTGTAACTTGACACAATAAAGTAGTTTCAAGTTCTATCTCTACGCTTTGTTTGCTGTTGATGTAGCCCTAAGCAGAGACTGGCAAAAATCACTTTCATGGAAAGGGGTTACCAAGCTTCCAAAAAACTACGAGTTGCCTGAAATCTCAGCAAACATTTTTTCACCCAATCTTGATGATTCTTTCAGGTAATGATCAGTACACCAAAACCACTTGGCTCACCAAATTTCGTTCTTCTAGGTTAAACCGTTCGTTTGCAGTAACCGTTTTCATTTTTAGGTTTCACTCTGTTTTCTCCTATAGGGATACCTGTATTTGGAAATCTAAATCATACACGGTTTGTGCTAGCTCTTTGAAACTTGACACAATAAAGCAGTTTCAAGTTCTGTCTCTATGGTTTGTTTGCTGGTGATGTAGCCCTAAGCAGAGACTGGCGAAAATCACTTTCATGGAAAGGGGTTGCCAAGCTTCCAAAAAACTACGAGTTGCCTGAAATCTCAGCAAACATTTTTTCACCCAATCTTGATGATTCTTTCAGGTAATGATCAGTACACCAAAACCACTTGGCTCACCAAATTTCGTTCTTCTAGGTTAAACCGTTCGTTTGCAGTAACCGTTTTCATTTTTAGGTTTCACTGTGTTTTCTCCTATAGGGATACATGTATTTGGAACTCTAAATCAAACACGGTTTGTGCTAGCTCTTTGAAACTTGACACAATAAAGCAGTTTCCAGTTCTATCTCTATGCTTTGTTTGCTGTTGATGTAGCCCTAAGCAGAGACTGGCGAAAATCACTTTCATGGAAAGGGGTTGCCAAGCTTCCAAAAAACTACGAGTTGCCTGAATTCTCAGCAAATATTTTTTCACCCAATCTTGATGATTCTTTCAGGTAATGATCAGTACACCAAAACCACTTGGCTAACAAAATTTCGTTCTTCTAGGTAAACTGTTCGTTTGCAGTAACCGTTTTCATTTTTAATTTTCACTCTGTTTTCTTCTATAGGGATACATGTATTTGGAACTCTAAATCAAACACGGTTTGTGCTAGCTCTTTGAAACTTGACACAATAAAGCAGTTTCAAGTTCTATCTCTATGCTTTGTTTGCTGTTGATGTAGCCCTAAGCAGAGACTGGCAAAAATCACTTTCATGGAAAGGGGTTGCCAAGCTTCCAAAAAACTACGAGTTGCCTGAAATCTCAGCAAAAATTTTTTCACCCAATCTTGATGATTCTTTCAGGTAATGATCAGTACACCAAAACCACTTGGCTCACCAAATTTCGGTCTTCTAGGTTAAACCGTTCGTTTGCAGTAACCGTTTTCATTTTTAGTTTCACTCTGTTTTCTCCTATAGGGATACATGTATTTGGAACTCTAAATCAAACACGGTTTTGGCTAGCTCTTTGAAACTTGACACAATAAAGCAGTTTCCAGTTCTATCTCTATGGTTTGTTTGCTGTTGATGTAGCCCTAAGCAGAGACTGGCGAAAATCACTTTCATGGAAAGGGGTTGCCAAGCTTCCAAAAAACTACGAGTTGCCTGAAATCTCAGCAAACATTTTTTCACCCAATCTTGATGATTCTATCAGGTAATGATCAGTACACCAAAACCACTTGGCTCACCAAATTTCGTTCTTCTAGGTTAAACCGTTCGTTTGCAGTAAGCGTTTTCATTTTTAATTTTCACTCTGTTTTCTCCTATAGGGATACATGTATTTGGAACTCTAAATCAAACACGATTTGTGCTAGCTCTTTGTAACTTGACACAATAAAGTAGTTTCAAGTTCTATCTCTACGCTTTGTTTGCTGTTGATGTAGCCCTAAGCAGAGACTGGCAAAAATCACTTTCATGGAAAGGGGTTGCCAAGCTTCCAAAAAACTACGAGTTGCCTGAAATCTCAGCAAACATTTTTTCACCCAATCTTGATGATTCTTTCAGGTAATGATCAGTACACCAAAACCACTTGGCTCACCAAATTTACTTCTTCTAGGGTAAACCGTTCGTTTGCAGTAATCGTTTTCATTTTTAGGTTTCACTCTGTTTTCTCCTATAGGGATACATGTATTTGGAACTCTAAATCAAACACGGTTTGTGCTAGCTCTTTGAAACTTGACACAATAAAGCAGTTTCAAGATCTATCTCTATGCTTTGTTTGCTGTTGATGTAGCCCTAAGGAGACTGGCGAAAATCACTTTCATGGAAAGGGGTTGCCAAGCTTCCAAAAAACTACGAGTTGCCTTAAATCAGAGCAAACATTTTTTCACCCAATCTTGATGATTCTTTCAGGTAATGATCAGTACACCAAAACCACTTGGCTCACCAAATTTCGTTCTTCTAGTTTAAACCGTTCGTTTGCAGTAACCGTTTTCATTTTTAGGTTTCACTCTGTTTTCTCCTATAGGGATACCTGTATTTGGAAATCTAAATCATACACGGTTTGTGCTAGCTCTTTGAAACTTGACACAATAAAGCAGTTTCAAGTTCTGTCTCTATGGTTTGTTTGCTGGTGATGTAGCCCTAAGCAGAGACTGGCGAAAATCACTTTCATGGAAAGGGGTTGCCAAGCTTCCAAAAAACTATGAGTTGCCTGAAATCTCAGCAAACATTTTTTCACCCAATCTTGATGATTCTTTCAGGTAATGATCAGTACACCAAAACCACTTGGCTCACCAAATTTCGTTCTTCTAGGTTAAACCGTTCGTTTGCAGTAACCGTTTTCATTTTTAGTTTCACTCTGTTTTCTCCTATAGGGATACATGTATTTGGAACTCTAAATCAAACACGGTTTGTGCTAGCTCTTTGAAACTTGACACAATAAAGCAGTTTCAAGTTCTATCTCTATGCTTTGTTTGCTGTTGATGTAGCCCTAAGCAGAGACTGGCGAAAATCACTTTCATGGAAAGGGGTTGCCAAGCTTCCAAAAAACTACGAGTTGCCTGAATTCTCAGCAAATATTTTTTCACCCAATCTTGATGATTCTTTCAGGTAATGATCAGTACACCAAAACCACTTGGCTAACAAAATTTCGTTCTTCTAGGTAAACTGTTCGTTTGCAGTAACCGTTTTCATTTTTAATTTTCACTCTGTTTTCTTCTATAGGGATACATGTATTTGGAACTCTAAATCAAACACGGTTTGTGCAAGCTCTTTGAAACTTGACACAATAAAGCAGTTTCAAGTTCTATCTCTATGCTTTGTTTGCTGTTGATGTAGCCCTAAGCAGAGACTGGCAAAAATCAATTTCATGGAAAGGGGTTGCCAAGCTTCCAAAAAACTACGAGTTGCCTGAAATCTCAGCAAAAATTTTTTCACCCAATCTTGATGATTCTTTCAGGTAATGATCAGTACACCAAAACCACTTGGCTCACCAAATTTCGGTCTTCTAGGTTAAACTGTTCGTTTGCAGTAACCGTTTTCATTTTTAGTTTCACTCTGTTTTCTCCTATAGGGATACATGTATTTGGAACTCTAAATCAAACACGGTTTGGGCTAGCTCTTTGAAACTTGACACAATAAAGCAGTATCCAGTTCTATCTCTATAGTTTGTTTGCTGTTGATGTAGCCCTAAGCAGAGACTGGCGAAAATCACTTTCATGGAAAGGGGTTGCCAAGCTTCCAAAAAAATACGAGTTGCCTGAAATCACAGCAAACATTTTTTCACCCAATCTTGATGATTCTATCAGGTAATGATCAGTACACCAAAACCACTTGTCTTACCAAATTTCGTTCTTCTAGGTTAAACCGTTCGTTTGCAGTAACCGTTTTCATTTTTAATTTTCACTCTGTTTTCTCCTATAGGGATACATGTATTTGGAACTCTAAATCAAACACGATTTGTGCTAGCTCTTTGTAACTTGACACAATAAAGTAGTTTCAAGTTCTATCTCTACGCTTTGTTTGCTGTTGATGTAGCCCTAAGCAGAGACTGGCGAAAATCACTTTCATGGAAAGGGGTTGCCAAGCTTCCAAAAAACTACGAGTTTGTGAAATCTCAGCAAACATTTTTTCACCCAATCTTGATGATTCTTTCATGTAATGATCAGTACACCAAAACCACTTGGCTCACCAAATTTAGTTCTTCTAGGGTAAACCGTTCGTTTGCAGTAATCGTTTTCATTTTTAGGTTTCACTCTGTTTTCTCCTATAGGGATACATGTATTTGGAACTCTAAATCAAACACGGTTTGTGCTAGCTCTTTGAAACTTGACACAATAAAGCAGTTTCAAGTTCTCTTTCTATGGTTTGTTTGCTGTTGATGTAGCCCTAAGCAGAGACTGGAAAAAATCACTTTCATGGAAAGGGGTTGCCAAGCTTCCAAAAAACTACGAGTTGCCTGAAATCTCAGCAAACATTTTTTCACCCAATCTTGATGATTCTTTCAGGTAATGATCAGTACACCAAAACCACTTGGCTCACCAAATTTCGTTCTTCCAGGTCAAACCGTTCGTTTGCAGTAACCGTTTTCATTTTTAGGTTTCACCCTGTTTTCTCCTATAGGGATACATGTATTTGGAACTCTAAATCAAACACGGTTTGTGCTAGCTCTTTGAAACTTGACACAATAAAGCAGTTTCAAGTTCTACCTCTATGCTTTGTTTTCTGTTGATGTAGCCCTAAGCAGAGACTGGCGAAAATCACTTTCATGGAAAGGGTTTGTCAAGCTTCCAAAAAACTACGAGTTGCCTCAAATCTCAGCAAACATTTTTTCACCCAATCTTGATGATTCTTTCAGGTAATGATCAGTACACCAAAACCACTTGGCTCACCAAATTTCGTTTTTCTAGGTTAAACCGTTCGTTTGCAGTAACCGTTTTCATTTTTAGGTTTCACTCTGTTTTCTCCTACAGGGATACATGTATTTGGAACTCTAAATCAAACACCATTTGTGCTAGCTCTTTGAAACTTGACACAATAAAGCAGTTTCCAGTTCTATCTCTATGTTTGTTTGCTGTTGATGTAGCCCTAAGCAGAGACTGGCGAAAATCACTGTCATTGAAAGGGGTTGCCAAGATTCCAAAAAACTACGAGTTGCCTGAAATCTCAGCAAACATTTTCTCACCCAATCTTGATGATTCTTTCAGGTAATGATCAGTACACCAAAACCACTTGGCTCACAAAATTTCTATCTTCTAGGTTCAACCGTTCGTTTGCAGTAACCGTTTTCATTTTTAGGTTTCACTCTGTTTTCTCCTATAGGGATACATGTATTTGGAACTCTAAATCAAACACGGTTTGTGCTAGCTCTTTGAAACATGACACAATAAAGCAGTTTCAAGTTCTATCTCTATGCTTTGTTTGCTGTTGATGTAACCCTAAGCTGAGACTGGCGAAAATCACTTTCATGGAAATGGGCTGCCAAGCTTCCAAAAAACTACGAGTTGCCTGAAATCTCAGCAAACATTTTTTCACCCAATCTTGATGATTCTTTTAGGTAATGATCAGTACACCAAAACCACTTGGCTCACCAAATTTCGTTCTTCTAGGTTAAACCGTTCGTTTGCAGTAACCGTTTTCATTTTTAGGTTTCACTCTTTTTTCTCCTATAGGGATACATGTATTTGGAACTCTAAATCAAACACGGTTTGTGCTAGCTCTTCGAAAGTTGACACTATAAAGCAGTTTCAAGTTCTATCTCTATGCTTTGTTTGCTGTTGATGTAGCCCTAAGCAGAGACTGGCGAAAATCACTTTCATGGAAAGGGGTTGCCAAGCTTCCAAAAAACTACGAGTTGCCTGAATTCTCAGCAAATATTTTTTCACCCAATCTTGATGATTCTTTCAGGTAATGATCAGTACACCAAAACCACTTGGCTAACAAAATTTCGTTCTTCTAGGTAAACTGTTCGTTTGCAGTAACCGTTTTCATTTTTAATTTTCACTCTGTTTTCTTCTATAGGGTTACATGTATTTGGAACTCTAAATCAAACACGGTTTGTGCTAGCTCTTTGAAACTTGACACAATAAAGCAGTTTCAAGTTCTATCTCTATGCTTTGTTTGCTGTTGATGTAGCCCTAAGCAGAGACTGGCAAAAATCACTTTCATGGAAAGGGGTTGCCAAGCTTCCAAAAATCTACGAGTTGCCTGAAATCTCAGGAAACATTTTTTCACCCAATCTTGATGATTCTTTCAGGTAATGATCAGTACACCAAAACCACTTGGCTCACCAAATTTCGGTCTTCTAGGTTAAACCGTTCGTTTGCAGTAACCGTTTTCATTTTTAGTTTCACTCTGTTTTCTCCTATAGAGATACATGTATTTGGAACTCTAAATCAAACACGGTTTTGGCTAGCTCTTTGAAACTTGACACAATAAAGCAGTTTCCAGTTCTATCTCTATGCTTTGTTTGCTGTTGATGTAGCCCTAAGCAGAGACTGGCGAAAATCACTTTCATGGAAAGGGGTTGCCAAGCTTCCAAAAAACTACGAGTTGCCTGAAATCTCAGCAAACATTTTTTCACCCAATCTTGATGATTCTATCAGGTAATGATCAGTACACCAAAACCACTTGGCTCACCAAATTTCGTCCTTCTAGGTTAAACCGTTCATTTGCAGTAACCGTTTTCATTTTTAATTTTCACTCTGTTTTCTCCTATAGGGATACATGTATTTGGAACTCTAAATCAAACACGATTTGTGCTAGCTCTTTGTAACTTGACACAATAAAGTAGTTTCAAGTTCTATCTCTACGCTTTGTTTGCTGTTGATGTAGCCCTAAGCAGAGACTGGCGAAAATCACTTTCATGGAAAGGGGTTGCCAAGCTTCCAAAAAACTACGAGTTGCCTGAAATCTCAGCAAACATTTTTTCACCCAATCTTGATGATTCTTTCAGGTAATGATCAGTACACCAAAACCACTTGGCTCACCAAATTTACTTCTTCTAGGGTAAACCGTTCGTTTGCAGTAATCGTTTTGATTTTTAGGTTTCACTCTGTTTTCTCCTATAGGGATACATGTATTTGGAACTCTAAATCAAACACGGTTTGTGCTAGCTCTTTGAAACTTGACACAATAAAGCAGTTTCAAGTTCTATCTCTATGCTTTGTTTGCTGTTGATGTAGCCCTAAGGAGACTGGCGAAAATCACTTTCATGGAAAGGGGTTGCCAAGCTTCCAAAAAACTACGAGTTGCCTTAAATCAGAGCAAACATTTTTTCACCCAATCTTGATGATTCTTTCAGGTAATGATCAGTACACCAAAACCACTTGGCTCACCAAATTTCGTTCTTCTAGGTTAAACCGTTCGTTTGCAGTAACCGTTTTCATTTTTAGGTTTCACTCTGTTTTCTCCTATAGGGATACCTGTATTTGGAACTCTAAATCATACACGGTTTGTGCTAGCTCTCTGAAACTTGACACAATAAAGCAGTTTCAAGTTCTGTCTCTATGGTTTGCTTGCTGGTGATGTAGCCCTAAGCAGAGTCTGGCGAAAATCACTTTCATGGAAAGGGGTTGCCAAGCTTCCAAAAAACTACGAGTTGCCTGAAATCTCAGCAAACATTTTTTCACCCAATCTTGATGATTCTTTCAGGTAATGATCAGTACACCAAAACCACTTGGCTCACCAAATTTCGTTCTTCTAGGTTAAACCGTTCGTTTGCAGTAACCGTTTTCATTTTTAGGTTTCACTCTTTTTTCTCCTATAGGGATACATGTATTTGGAACTCTAAATCAAACACGGTTAGTGCTAGCTCTTTGAAAGTTGACACAATAAAGCAGTTTCAAGTTCTATCTCTATGCTTTGTTTGCTGTTGATGTAGCCCTAAGCAGAGACTGGCGAAAATCACTTTCATGGAAACGGGTTGCCAAGCTTCGAAAAAACTACGAGTTGCCTGAATTCTCAGCAAATATTTTTTCACCCAATCTTGATGATTCTTTCAGGTAATGATCAGTACACCAAAACCACTTGGCTAACAAAATTTCGTTCTTCTAGGTAAACTGTTCGTTTGCAGTAACCGTTTTCATTTTTAATTTTCACTCTGTTTTCTTCTATAGGGATACATGTATTTGGAACTCTAAATCAAACACGGTTTGTGCTAGCTCTTTGAAACTTGACACAATAAAGCAGTTTCAAGTTCTATCTCTATGCTTTGTTTGCTGTTTATGTAGCCCTAAGCAGAGACTGGCAAAAATCAATTTCATGGAAAGGGGTTGTCAAGCTTCCAAAAAACTACGAGTTGCCTGATATCTCAGCAAACATTTTTTCACCCAATCTTGATGATTCTATCAGGTAATGATCAGTACACCAAAACCACTTGTCTCACCAAATTTCGTTCTTCTAGGTTAAACCGTTCGTTTGCAGTAACCGTTTTCATTTTTAATTTTCACTCTGTTTTCTCCTATAGGGATACATGTATTTGGAACTCTAAATCAAACACGATTTGTGCTAGCTCTTTGTAACTTGAAACAATAAAGTAGTTTCAAGTTCTATCTCTACGCTTTGTTTGCTGTTGATGTATCCCTAAGCAGAGACTGGCGAAAATCACTTTCATGGAAAGGTGTTGCCAAGCTTCCAAAAAACTACGAGTTTCCTGAAATCTCAGCAAACATTTTTCACCCAATATTGATGATTCTTTCAGGTAATGATCAGTACACCAAAACCACATGGCTCACCAAATTTAGTTCTTCTAGGGTAAACCGTTCGTTTGCAGTAATCGTTTTCATTTTTAGGTTTCACTCTGTTTTCTCCTATAGGGATACATGTATTTGGAACTCTAAATCAAACACGGTTTGTGCTAGCTCTTTGAAACTTGACACAATAAAGCAGTTTCAAGTTCTATCTCTATGCTTTGTTTGCTGTTGATGTAGCCCTAAGGAGACTGGCGAAAATCACTTTCATGGAAAGGGGTTGCCAAGCTTCCAAAAAACTACAAGTTGCCTTAAATCAGAGCAAACATTTTTTCACCCAATCTTGATGATTCTTTCAGGTAATGATCAGTACACCAAAACCACTTGGCTCACCAAATTTCGTTCTTCTAGGTTAAACCGTTCGTTTGCAGTAACCGTTTTCATTTTTAGGTTTCACTCTGTTTTCTCCTATAGGGATACATGTATTTGGAACTCTAAATCAAACATGGTTTGTGCTAGCTCTGTGAAACTTGACACAATAAACCAGTTTCAAGTTCTATCTCTATGGTTTGTTTGCTGTTGATGTAGCCTTAAGCAGAGACTGGTGAAAATCACTTTCGTGGAAATGGGTTGCCAAGCTTCCAAAAAACTATGAGTTGCCTGAAATCTCAGCAAACATTTTTTCACCCAATCTTGATGATTCTTTCAGGTAATGATCAGTACACAAAAACCACTTGGCTCACCAAATTTCGTTCTTCTAGGTTAAACCATTTGTTTGCAGTAACCGTTTTCATTTTTAGGTTTCACTCTGTTTTCTCCTATAGGGATACATGTATTTGGAACTCTAAATCAAAAATGGTTTGTGCTAGCTCTATGAAACTTGACACAATAAAGCAGTTTCAAGTTCTTTCTCTATGGATTGTTTGCTGTTGATGTAGCCCTAAGCAGAGACTGGCGAAAATCACTCTCATGGAAAGGGGTTGCCAAGCTTCCAAAAAACTACGAGTTGCCTGAAATCTCAGCAAACATTTTTTTCACCCAATCTTAATGATTCTTTCAGGTAATGATCAGTACACCAAAACCACTTGGCTCACCAAATTTCGTTCTTCTAGTTTAAACAGTTCGTTTGCAGTAACCGTTTACATTTTTAGGTTTCACTCTGTTTCTCCTATAGGGATACATGTATTTGGAACTCTAAATCAAACACGGTTGGTGCTAGCTCTTTGAAACTTGACACAATAAAGCAGTTTCAAGTTCTGTCTCTACGGTTTGTTTGCTGGTGATGTAGCCCTAAGCAGAGACTGGCGAAAATCACTTTCATGGAAAGGGGTTGCCAAGCTTCCAAAAAACTACGAGTTGCCTGAAGTCTCAGCCAACATTTTTTCACCCAATTTGATGATTCTTTCAGGTAATGATCAGTACACCAAAACCAGTTGGCTCACCAAATTTCGTTCTTCCAAGTCAAACTGTTCGTTTGCAGTAACCGTTTTCATTTTTAGGTTTCACTCTGTTTTCTCCTATTGGGATACATGTATTTGGAACTCTAAATCAAACACGGTTTGTGCTAGCTCTTTGAAACTTGACACAATAAAGCAGTTTCAAGTTCTGTCTCTACGGATTGTTTGCTGGTGATGTAGCCCTAAGCAGAGACTGGCAAAAATCACTTTCATGGAAAGGGGTTGCCAAGCTTCCAAAAAACTACGAGTTGCCTGAAATCTCAGCAAACATTTTTTCACCCAATCTTGATGATTCTTTCAGGTAATGATCAGTACACAAATACCACTTGGCTCACCAAATTTCGTTCTTCTAGGTTAAACCGTTCGTTTGCAGTAACCGTTTTCATTTTTAGGTTTCACTCTGTTTTCTCCTATAGGGATACATGTATTTGGAACTCTAAATCAAACACGGTTTGTGCTAGCTCTTTGAAAGTTGACACAATAAAGCAGTTTCAAGTTCTATCTCTATGGTTTGTTTGCTGTTGATGTAGCCCTAAGCAGAGATTGGCGAAAATCACTTTCATGGAAACGGGTTGCCAAGCTTCCAAAAAACTACGAGTTGCCTGAATTCTCAGCAAAAATTTTTTCACCCAATCTTGATGATTCTTTCAGGTAATGATCAGTACACCAAAACCACTTGGCTAACAAAATTTTTTTCTTCTAGGTAAACTGTTCGTTTGCAGTAACCCTTTTCATTTTTAATTTTCACTCTGTTTTCTTCTAGAGGGATACATGTATTTGGAACTCTAAATCAAACACGGTTTGTGCTAGCTCTTTGAAACTTGACACAATAAAGCAGTTTCACGTTCTATCTCTATGCTTTGTTTGCTATTGATGTAGCCCTACGGAGACTGGCGAAAATCCCTTTCATGGAAAGGGGTTGCCAAGCTTCCAAAAAACTACGAGTTGCCTTAAATCAGAGCAAACATTTTTTCACCCAATCTTGATGATTCTTTCAGGTAATGATCAGTACACCAAAACCACTTGGCTCACCAAATTTCGTTCTTCTAGGTTAAACCGTACGTTTGCAGTAACCGTTTTCATTTTTAGGTTTCACTCTGTTTTCTCCTATAGGGATACATGTATTTGGAACTCTAAATCAAACACGATTTGTGCTAGCTCTTTGTAACTTGACACAATAAAGCAGTTTCAAGTTCTATCTCTATGCTTTGTTTGCTGTTGATGTAGCCCTAAGCAGAGACTGGCGAAAATCACTTTCATGGAAAGGGGTTGCCAAGCTTCCAAAAAACTACGAGTTGCCTGAATTCTCAGCAAATATTTTTTCACCCAATCTTGATGATTCTTTCAGGTAATGATCAGTACACCAAAACCACTTGGCTCACCAAATTTAGTTCTCCTAGGGTAAACCGTTCGTTTGCAGTAATCGTTTTCATTTTTAGGTTTCACTCTGTTTTCTCCTATAGGGATACATGTATTTGGAACTCTAAATCAAACACGGTTTGTGCTAGCTCTTTGAAACTTGACATAATAAAGCAGTTTCAAGTTCTATCTCTATGCTTTGTTTGCTGTTGATGTAGCCCTAAGCAGAGACTGGCGAAAATCACTCTCATGGAAAGGGGTTGCCAAGCTTCCAAAAAACTACGAGTTGCCTGAAATCTCAGCAAACATTTTTTCACCCAATCTTAATGATTCTTTCAGGTAATGATCAGTACACCAAAACCACTTGGCTCACCAAATTTCGTTCTTCTAGGTCAAACCGTTCGTTTGCAGTAACCGTTTTCATTTTTAGGTTTCACTCTGTTTTCTCCTATAGGGATACATGTATTTGGAACTCTAAATCAAAAACGGTTTGTGCTAGCTCTTTGAAACTTGACACAATAAAGCAGTTTCAAGTTCTACCTCTATGCTTTGTTTTCTGTTGATGTAGCCCTAAGCAGAGACTGGTGAAAATCACTTTCATGGAAAGGGGTTGTCAAGCTTCCAAAAAACTACGAGTTGCCTCAAATCTCAGCAAACATTTTTTCACCCAATCTTGATGATTCTTTCAGGTAATGATCAGTACACCAAAACCACTTCGCTCACCAAATTTCGTTTTTCTAGGTTAAACCGTTCGTTTGCAGTAACCGTTTTCATTTTTAGGTTTCACTCTGTTTTCTCCTACAGGGATACATGTATTTGGAACTCTAAATCAAACACCATTTGTGCTAGCTCTTTGAAACTTGACACAATAAAGCAGTTTCAAGTTCTATCTCTATGCTTTGTTTGCTGTTGATGTAGCCCTAAGCAGAGACTGGCGAAAATCACTGTCATTGAAAGGGGTTGCCAAGATTCCAAAATACTACGAGTTGCCTGTAATCTCAGCAAACATTTTCTCACCCAATCTTGATGATTCTTTCAGGTAATGATCAGTACACCAAAACCACTTGGCTCACAAAATTTCTATCTTCTAGGTTAAACCGTTCGTTTGCAGTAACCGTTTTCATTTTTAGGTTTCACTCTGTTTTCTCCTATAGAGATACATGTATTTGGAACTCTAAATCAAACACGGTTTGTGCTAGCTCTTTGAAACTTGACACAATAAAGCAGTTTCAAGTTCTATCTCTATGCTTTGTTTGCTGTTGATGTAACCCTAAGCTGAGACTGGCGCAAATCACTTTCATGGAAATGGGCTGCCAAGCTTCCAAAAAACTACGAGTTGCCTGAAATCTCAGCAAACATTTTTTCACCCAATCTTGATGATTCTTTTAGGTAATGATCAGTACACCAAAACCACTTGGCTCACCAAATTTCGTTCTTCTAGGTTAAACCGTTCGTTTGCAGTAACCGTTTTCATTTTTAGGTTTCACTCTTTTTTCTCCTATAGGGATACATGTATTTGGAACTCTAAATCAAACACGGTTTGTGCTAGCTCTTCGAAAGTTGACACTATAAAGCAGTTTCAAGTTCTATCTCTATGCTTTGTTTGCTGTTGATGTAGCCCTAAGCAGAGACTGGCGAAAATCACTTTCATGGAAAGGGGTTGCCAAGCTTCCAAAAAACTACGAGTTGCCTGAATTCTCAGCAAATATTTTTTCACCCAATCTTGATGATTCTTTCAGGTAATGATCAGTACACCAAAACCACTTGGCTAACAAAATTTCGTTCTTCTAGGTAAACTGTTCGTTTGCAGTAACCGTTTTCATTTTTAATTTTCACTCTGTTTTCTTCTATAGGGATACATGTATTTGGAACTCTAAATCAAACACGGTTTGTGCTAGCTCTTTGAAACTTGACACAATAAAGCAGTTTCAAGTTCTATCTCTATGCTTTGTTTGCTGTTGATGTAGCCCTAAGCAGAGACTGGCAAAAATCACTTTCATGGAAAGGGGTTGCCAAGCTTCCAAAAATCTACGAGTTGCCTGAAATCTCAGGAAACATTTTTTCACCCAATCTTGATGATTCTTTCAGGTAATGATCAGTACACCAAAACCACTTGGCTCACCAAATTTCGGTCTTCTTGGTTAAACCGTTCGTTTGCAGTAACCGTTTTCATTTTTAGTTTCACTCTGTTTTCTCCTATAGGGATACATGTATTTGGAACTCTAAATCAAACACGGTTTTGGCTAGCTCTTTGAAACTTGACACAATAAAGCAGTTTCCAGTTCTATCTCTATGCTTTGTTTGCTGTTGATGTAGCCCTAAGGAGACTGGCGAAAATCACTTTCATGGAAAGGGGTTGCCAAGCTTCCAAAAAACTACGAGTTGCCTTAAATCAGAGCAAACATTTTTTCACCCAATCTTGATGATTCTTTCAGGTAATGATCAGTACACCAAAACCACTTGGCTAACCAAATTTCGTTCTTCTAGGTTAAACCGTTCGTTTGCAGTAACCGTTTTCATTTTTAGGTTTCACTCTGTTTTCTCCTATAGGGATACCTGTATTTGGAACTCTAAATCATACACGGTTTGTGCTAGCTCTTTGAAACTTGACACAATAAAGCAGTTTCAAGTTCTGTCTCTATGGTTTGCTTGCTGGTGATGTAGCCCTAAGCAGAGACTGGCGAAAATCACTTTCATGGAAAGGGGTTGCCAAGCTTCCAAAAAACTACGAGTTGCCTGAAATCTCAGCAAACATTTTTTCACCCAATCTTGATGATTCTTTCAGGTAATGATCAGTACACCAAAACCACTTGGCTCACCAAATTTCGTTCTTCTAGGTTAAACCGTTCGTTTGCAGTAACCGTTTTCATTTTTAGGTTTCACTCTTTTTTCTCCTATAGGGATACATGTATTTGGAACTCAAAATCAAACACGGTTAGTGCTAACGCTTTGAAAGTTGACACAATAAAGCAGTTTCAAGTTCTATCTCTATGCTTTGTTTGCTGTTGATGTAGCCCTAAGCAGAGACTGGCGAAAATCACTTTCATGGAAACGGGTTGCCAAGCTTCGAAAAAACTACGAGTTGCCTGAATTCTCAGCAAATATTTTTTCACCCAATCTTGATGATTCTTTCAGGTAATGATCAGTACACCAAAACCACTTGGCTAACAAAATTTCGTTCTTCTAGGTAAACTGTTCGTTTGCAGTAACCGTTTTCATTTTTAATTTTCACTCTGTTTTCTTCTATAGGGATACATGTATTTGGAACTCTAAATCAAACACGGTTTGTGCTAGCTCTTTGAAACTTGACACAATAAAGCAGTTTCAAGTTCTATCTCTATGCTTTGTTTGCTGTTGATGTAGCCCTAAGCAGAGACTGGCAAAAATCAATTTCATGGAAAGGGGTTGCCAAGCTTCCAAAAAACTACGAGTTGCTTGAAATCTCAGCAAACATTTTTTCACCCAATCTTGATGATTCTATCAGGTAATGATCAGTACACCAAAACCACTTGTCTCACCAAATTTCGTTCTTCTAGGTTAAACCGTTCGTTTGCAGTAACCGTTTTCATTTTTAATTTTCACTCTGTTTTCTCCTATAGGGATACATGTATTTGGAACTCTAAATCAAACACGATTTGTGCTAGCTCTTTGTAACTTGAAACAATAAAGTAGTTTCAAGTTCTATCTCTACGCTTTGTTTGCTGTTGATGTATCCCTAAGCAGAGACTGGCGAAAATCACTTTCATGGAAAGGGGTTGCCAAGCTTCCAAAAAACTACGAGTTTCCTGAAATCTCAGCAAACATTTTTTCACCCAATCTTGATGATTCTTTCAGGTAATGATCAGTACACCAAAACCACATGGCTCACCAAATTTAGTTCTTCTAGGGTAAACCGTTCGTTTGCAGTAATCGTTTTCATTTTTAGGTTTCACTCTGTTTTCTCCTATAGGGATACATGTATTTGGAACTCTAAATCAAACACGGTTTGTGCTAGCTCTTTGAAACTTGACACAATAAAGCAGTTTCAAGTTCTATCTCTATGCTTTGTTTGCTGTTGATGTAGCCCTAAGGAGACTGGCGAAAATCACTTTCATGGAAAGGGGTTGCCAAGCTTCCAAAAAACTACAAGTTGCCTTAAATCAGAGCAAACATTTTTTCATCCAATCTTGATGATTCTTTCAGGTAATGATCAGTACACCAAAACCACTTGGCTCACCAAATTTCGTTCTTCTAGGTTAAACCGTTCGTTTGCAGTAACCGTTTTCATTTTTAGGTTTCACTCTGTTTTCTCCTATAGGGATACATGTATTTGGAACTCTAAATCAAACATGGTTTGTGCTAGCTCTGTGAAACTTGACACAATAAACCAGTTTCAAGTTCTATCTCTATGGTTTGTTTGCTGTTGATGTAGCCTTAAGCAGAGACTGGTGAAAATCACTTTCGTGGAAATGGGTTGCCAAGCTTCCAAAAAACTATGAGTTGCCTGAAATCTCAGCAAACATTTTTTCACCCAATCTTGATGATTCTTTCAGGTAATGATCAGTACACAAAAACCACTTGGCTCACCAAATTTCGTTCTTCTAGGTTAAACCATTTGTTTGCAGTAACCGTTTTCATTTTTAGGTTTCACTCTGTTTTCTCCTATAGGGATACATGTATTTGGAACTCTAAATCAAAAACGGTTTGTGCTAGCTCTATGAAACTTGACACAATAAAGCAGTTTCAAGTTCTTTCTCTATGGATTGTTTGCTGTTGATGTAGCCCTAAGCAGAGACTGGCGAAAATCACTCTCATGGAAAGGGGTTGCCAAGCTTCCAAAAAACTACGAGTTGCCTGAAATCTCAGCAAACATTTTTTTCACCCAATCTTAATGATTCTTTCAGGTAATGATCAGTACACCAAAACCACTTGGCTCACCAAATTTCGTTCTTCTAGTTTAAACAGTTCGTTTGCAGTAACCGTTTACATTTTTAGGTTTCACTCTGTTTCTCCTATAGGGATACATGTATTTGGAACTCTAAATCAAACACGGTTGGTGCTAGCTCTTTGAAACTTGACACAATAAAGCAGTTTCAAGTTCTGTCTCTACGGTTTGTTTGCTGGTGATGTAGCCCTAAGCAGAGACTGGCGAAAATCACTTTCATGGAAAGGGGTTGCCAAGCTTCCAAAAAACTACGAGTTGCCTGAAGTCTCAGCCAACATTTTTTCACCCAATTTGATGATTCTTTCAGGTAATGATCAGTACACCAAAACCAGTTGGCTCACCAAATTTCGTTCTTCCAAGTCAAACTGTTCGTTTGCAGTAACCGTTTTCATTTTTAGGTTTCACTCTGTTTTCTCCTATAGGGATACATGTATTTGGAACTCTAAATCAAACATGGTTTGTGCTAGCTCTGTGAAACTTGACACAATAAACCAGTTTCAAGTTCTATCTCTATGGTTTGTTTGCTGTTGATGTAGCCTTAAGCAGAGACTGGTGAAAATCACTTTCGTGGAAATGGGTTGCCAAGCTTCCAAAAAACTACGAGTTGCCTGAAATCTCAGCAAACATTTTTTCACCCAATCTTGATGATTCTTTCAGGTAATGATCAGTACACAAAAACCACTTGGCTCACCAAATTTCGTTCTTCTAGGTTAAACCATTTGTTTGCAGTAACCGTTTTCATTTTTAGGTTTCACTCTGTTTTCTCCTATAGGGATACATGTATTTGGAACTCTAAATCAAAAACGGTTTGTGCTAGCTCTATGAAACTTGACACAATAAAGCAGTTTCAAGTTCTTTCTCTATGGATTGTTTGCTGTTGATGTAGCCCTAAGCAGAGACTGGCGAAAATCACTCTCATGGAAAGGGGTTGCCAAGCTTCCAAAAAACTACGAGTTGCCTGAAATCTCAGCAAACATTTTTTTCACCCAATCTTAATGATTCTTTCAGGTAATGATCAGTACACCAAAACCACTTGGCTCACCAAATTTCGTTCTTCTAGTTTAAACAGTTCGTTTGCAGTAACCGTTTACATTTTTAGGTTTCACTCTGTTTCTCCTATAGGGATACATGTATTTGGAACTCTAAATCAAACACGGTTGGTGCTAGCTCTTTGAAACTTGACACAATAAAGCAGTTTCAAGTTCTGTCTCTACGGTTTGTTTGCTGGTGATGTAGCCCTAAGCAGAGACTGGCGAAAATCACTTTCATGGAAAGGGGTTGCCAAGCTTCCAAAAAACTACGAGTTGCCTGAAGTCTCAGCCAACATTTTTTCACCCAATTTGATGATTCTTTCAGGTAATGATCAGTACACCAAAACCAGTTGGCTCACCAAATTTCGTTCTTCCAAGTCAAACTGTTCGTTTGCAGTAACCGTTTTCATTTTTAGGTTTCACTCTGTTTTCTCCTATTGGGATACATGTATTTGGAACTATAATCAAACACGGTTTGTGCTAGCTCTTTGAAACTTGACACAATAAAGCAGTTTCAAGTTCTGTCTCTACGGATTGTTTGCTGGTGATGTAGCCCTAAGCAGAGACTGGCGAAAATCACTTTCATGGAAAGGGGTTGCCAAGCTTCCAAAAAACTACGAGTTGCCTGAAATCTCAGCAAACATTTTTTCACCCAATCTTGATGATTTTTTCAGGTAATGATCAGTACACAAATACCACTTGGCTCACCAAATTTCGTTCTTCTAGGTTAAACCGTTCGTTTGCAGTAACCGTTTTCATTTTTAGGTTTCACTCTTTTTTCTCCTATAGGGATACATGTATTTGGAACTATAAATCAAACACGGTTTGTGCTAGCTCTTTGAAAGTTGACACAATAAAGCAGTTTCAAGTTCTATCTCTATGGTTTGTTTGCTGTTGATGAAGCCCTAAGCAGAGATTGGCGAAAATCACTTTCATGGAAACGGGTTGCCAAGCTTCCAAAAAACTACGAGTTGCCTGAATTCTCAGCAAATATTTTTTCACCCAATCTTGATGATTCTTTCAGGTAATGATCAGTACACCAAAACCACTTGGCTAACAAAATTTTTTTCTTCTAGGTAAACTGTTCGTTTGCAGTAACCCTTTTCATTTTTAATTTTCACTCTGTTTTCTTCTAGAGGGATACATGTATTTGGAACTATAAATCAAACACGGTTTGTGCTAGCTCTTTGAAACTTGACACAATAAAGCAGTTTCAAGTTCTATCTCTATGCTTTGTTTGCTATTGATGTAGCCCTAAGGAGACTGGCGAAAATCCCTTTCATGGAAAGGGGTTGCCAAGCTTCCAAAAAACTACGAGTTGCCTTAAATCAGAGCAAACATTTTTTCACCCAATCTTGATGATTCTTTCAGGTAATGATCAGTACACCAAAACCACTTGGCTCACCAAATTTCGTTCTTCTAGGTTAAACCGTACGTTTGCAGTAACCGTTTTCATTTTTAGGTTTCACTGTGTTTTCTTCTATAGGGATACATGTATTTGGAACTCTAAATCAAACACGATTTGTGCTAGCTCTTTGTAACTTGACACAATAAAGCAGTTTCAAGTTCTATCTCTACGCTTTGTTTGCTGTTGATGTAGTCCTAAGCAGAGACTGGCGAAAATCACTTTCATGGAAAGGGGTTGCCAAGCTTCCAAAAAACTACGAGTTGCCTGTAATCTCAGCAAACATTTTTTCACTCAATCTTGATGATTCTTTCAGGTAATGATCAGTACACCACAACCACTTGGCTCACCAAAGTTCGTTCTTCTAGGTTAAACCGTTCGTTTGCAGTAACCGTTTTCATTTTTAGGTTTCACTCTGTTTTCTCCTATAGGGATACCTGTATTTGAAACTCTAAATCATACACGGTTTGTGCTAGCTCTTTGAAACTTGACACAATAAAGCAGTTTCAAGTTCTGTCTCTATGGTTTGTTTGCTGGTGATGTAGCCCTAAGCAGAGACTGGCGAAAATCACTTTCATGGAAAGGGGTTGCCAAGCTTCCAAAAAACTACGAGTTGCCTGAAATCTCAGCAAACATTTTTTCACCCAATCTTGATGATTCTTTCAGGTAATGATCAGTACACCAAAACCACTTGGCTCACCAAATTTCGTTCTTCTAGGTTAAACCGTTCGTTTGCAGTAACCGTTTTCATTTTTAGGTTTCACTCTTTTTTCTCCTATAGGGATACATGTATTTGGAACTCTAAATCAAACACGGTTTGTGCTAGCTCTTTGAAAGTTGACACAATAAAGCAGTTTCAAGTTCTATCTCTATGCTTTGTTTGCTGTTGATGTAGCCCTAAGCAGAGACTGGCGAAAATCACTTTCATGGAAACGGGTTGCCAAGCTTCGAAAAAACTACGAGTTGCCTGAATTCTCAGCAAATATTTTTTCACCCAATCTTGATGATTCTTTCAGGTAATGATCAGTACACCAAAACCACTTGGCTAACAAAATTTCGTTCTTCTAGGTAAACTGTTCGTTTGCAGTAACCGTTTTCATTTTTAATTTTCACTCTGTTTTCTTCTATAGGGATACATGTATTTGGAACTCTAAATCAAACACGGTTTGTGCTAGCTCTTTGAAACTTGACACAATAAAGCAGTTTCAAGTTCTATCTCTATGCTTTGTTTGCTGTTGATGTAGCCCTAAGCAGAGACTGGCAAAAATCAATTTCATGGAAAGGGGTTGCCAAGCTTCCAAAAAACTACGAGTTGCCTGAAATCTCAGCAAAAATTTTTTCACCCAATCTTGATGATTCTTTCAGGTAATGATCACTACACCAAAACCACTTGGCTCACCAAATTTCGTTCTTCTAGGTTAAACCGTTCGTTTGCAGTAACCGTTTTCATTTTTAGGTTTCACTCTGTTTTCTCCTATAGGGATACATGTATTTGGAACTCTAAATCAAACATGGTTTGTGCTAGCTCTGTGAAACTTGACACAATAAACCAGTTTCAAGTTCTATCTCTATGGTTTGTTTGCTGTTGATGTAGCCCTAAGCAGAGACTGGTGAAAATCACTTTCGTTGAAATGGGTTGCCAAGCTTCCAAAAAACTATGAGTTGCCTGAAATCTCAGCAAACATTTTTTCACCCAATCTTGATGATTCTTTCAGGTAATGATCAGTACACAAAAACCACTTGGCTCACCAAATTTCGTTCTTCTAGGTTAAACCATTTGTTTGCAGTAACCGTTTTCATTTTTAGGTTTCACTCTGTTTTCTCCTATAGGGATACATGTATTTGGAACTCTAAATCAAAAACGGTTTGTGCTAGCTCTATGAAACTTGACACAATAAAGCAGTTTCAAGTTCTTTCTCTATGGATTGTTTGCTGTTGATGTAGCCCTAAGCAGAGACTAGCGAAAATCACTCTCATGGAAAGGGGTTGCCAAGCTTCCAAAAAACTACGAGTTGCCTGAAATCTCAGCAAACATTTTTTTCACCCAATCTTAATGATTCTTTCAGGTAATGATCAGTACACCAAAACCACTTGGCTCACCAAATTTCGTTCTTCTAGTTTAAACAGTTCGTTTGCAGTAACCGTTTACATTTTTAGGTTTCACTCTGTTTCTCCTATAGGGATACATGTATTTGGAACTCTAAATCAAACACGGTTGGTGCTAGCTCTTTGAAACTTGACACAATAAAGCAGTTTCAAGTTCTGTCTCTACGGTTTGTTTGCTGGTGATGTAGCCCTAAGCAGAGACTGGCGAAAATCACTTTCATGGAAAGGGGTTGCCAAGCTTCCAAAAAACTACGAGTTGCCTGAAGTCTCAGCCAACATTTTTTCACCCAATTTGATGATTCTTTCAGGTAATGATCAGTACACCAAAACCAGTTGGCTCACCAAATTTCGTTCTTCCAAGTCAAACTGTTCGTTTGCAGTAACCGTTTTCATTTTTAGGTTTCACTCTGTTTTCTCCTATTGGGATACATGTATTTGGAACTCTAAATCAAACACGGTTTGTGCTAGCTCTTTGAAACTTGACACAATAAAGCAGTTTCAAGTTCTGTCTCTACGGATTGTTTGCTGGTGATGTAGCCCTAAGCAGAGACTGGCGAAAATCACTTTCATGGAAAGGGGTTGCCAAGCTTCCAAAAAATTACGAGTTGCCTGAAATCTCAGCAAACATTTTTTCACCCAATCTTGATGATTTTTTCAGGTAATGATCAGTACACAAATACCACTTGGCTCACCAAATTTCGTTCTTCTAGGTTAAACCGTTCGTTTGCAGTAACCGTTTTCATTTTTAGGTTTCACTCTTTTTTCTCCTATAGGGATACATGTATTTGGAACTCTAAATCAAACACGGTTTGTGCTAGCTCTTTGAAAGTTGACACAATAAAGCAGTTTCAAGTTCTATCTCTATGGTTTGTTTGCTGTTGATGTAGCCCTAAGCAGAGATTGGCGAAAATCACTTTCATGGAAACGGGTTGCCAAGGTTCCAAAAAACTACGAGTTGCCTGAATTCTCAGCAAATATTTTTTCACCCAATCTTGATGATTCTTTCAGGTAATGATCAGTACACCAAAACCACTTGGCTAACAAAATTTTTTTCTTCTAGGTAAACTGTTCGTTTGCAGTAACCCTTTTCATTTTTAATTTTCACTCTGTTTTCTTCTAGAGGGATACATGTATTTGGAACTCTAAATCAAACACGGTTTGTGCTAGCTCTTTGAAACTTGACACAATAAAGCAGTTTCAAGTTCTATCTCTATGCTTTGTTTGCTATTGATGTAGCCCTAAGGAGACTGGCGAAAATCCCTTTCATGGAAAGGGGTTGCCAAGCTTCCAAAAAACTACGAGTTGCCTTAAATCAGAGCAAACATTTTTTCACCCAATCTTGATGATTCTTTCAGGTAATGATCAGTACACCAAAACCACTTGGCTCACCAAATTTCGTTCTTCTAGGTTAAACCGTACGTTTGCAGTAACCGTTTTCATTTTTAGGTTTCACTCTGTTTTCTCCTATAGGGATACATGTATTTGGAAGTCTAAATCAAACACGATTTGTGCTAGCTCTTTGTAACTTGACACAATAAAGCAGTTTCAAGTTCTATCTCTACGCTTTGTTTGCTGTTTATGTAGTCCTAAGCAGAGACTGGCGAAAATCACTTTCATGGAAAGGGGTTGCCAAGCTTCCAAAAAACTACGAGTTGCCTGTAATCTCAGCAAACATTTTTTCACTCAATCTTGATGATTCTTTCAGGTAATGATCAGTACACCACAACCACTTGGCTCACCAAAGTTCGTTCTTCTAGGTTAAACCGTTCGTTTGCAGTAACCGTTTTCATTTTTAGGTTTCACTCTGTTTTCTCCTATAGGGATACATGTATTTGGAACTCTAAATCAAACACGGTTTGTGCTAGCTCTTTGAAACTTGACACAATAAAGCAGTTTCAAGTTCTCTCTCTAAGGTTTGTTTGCTGTTGATGTAGCCCTAAGCAGAGACTGGCGAAAATCACTTTCATGGAAAGGGGTTGCCAAGCTTCCAAAAAACTACGAGTTGCCTGAAATCTCAGCAAACATTTTTTCACCCAATCTTGATGATTCTATCAGGTAATGATCAGTACACCAAAACCACTTGTCTCACCAAATTTCGTTCTTCTAGGTTAAACCGTTCGTTTGCAGTAACCGTTTTCATTTTTAATTTTCACTCTGTTTTCTCCTATAGGGATACATGTATTTGGAACTCTAAATCAAACACGATTTGTGCTAGCTCTTTGTAACTTGACACAATAAAGTAGTTTCAAGTTCTATCTCTACGCTTTGTTTGCTGTTGATGTATCCCTAAGCAGAGACTGGCGAAAATCACTTTCATTGAAAGGGGTTGCCAAGCTTCCAAAAAACTACGAGTTTCCTGAAATCTCAGCAAACAATTTTTCACCCAATCTTGATGATTCTTTCAGGTAATGATCAGTACACCAAAACCACATGGCTCACCAAATTTAGTTCTTCTAGGGTAAACCGTTCGTTTGCAGTAATCGTTTTCATTTTTAGGTTTCACTCTGTTTTCTCCTATAGGGATACATGTATTTGGAACTCTAAATCAAACACGGTTTGTGCTAGCTCTTTGAAACTTGACACAATAAAGCAGTTTCAAGTTCTATCTCTATGCTTTGTTTGCTGTTGATGTAGCCCTAAGGAGACTGGCGAAAATCACTTTCATGGAAAGGGGTTGCCAAGCTTCCAAAAAACTACAAGTTGCCTTAAATCAGAGCAAACATTTTTTCACCCAATCTTGATGATTCTTTCAGGTAATGATCAGTACACCAAAACCACTTGGCTCACCAAATTTCGTTCTTCTAGGTTAAACCGTTCGTTTGCAGTAACCGTTTTCATTTTTAGGTTTCACTGTGTTTTCTCCTATAGGGATACATGTATTTGGAACTCTAAATCAAACATGGTTTGTGCTAGCTCTGTGAAACTTGACACAATAAACCAGTTTCAAGTTCTATCTCTATGGTTTGTTTGCTGTTGATGTAGCCCTAAGCAGAGACTGGTGAAAATCACTTTCGTGGAAATGGGTTGCCAAGCTTCCAAAAAACTATGAGTTAGCTGAAATCTCAGCAAACATTTTTTCAACCAATCTTGATGATTCTTTCAGGTAATGATCAGTACACAAAAACCACTTGGCTCGCCAAATTTTGTTCTTCTAGGTTAAACCATTTGTTTGCAGTAACCATTTTCATTTTTAGGTTTCACTCTGTTTTCTCCTATAGGGATACATGTATTTGGAACTCTAAATCAAAAACGGTTTGTGCTAGCTCTATGAAACTTGACACAATAAAGCAGTTTCAAGTTCTTTCTCTATGGATTGTTTGCTGTTGATGTACCCCTAAGCAGAGACTGGCGAAAATCACTCTCATGGAAAGGGGTTGCCAAGCTTCCAAAAAACTACGAGTTGCCTGAAATCTCAGCAAACATTTTTTTCACCCAATCTTAATGATTCTTTCAGGTAATGATCAGTACACCAAAACCACTTGGCTCACCAAATTTCGTTCTTCTAGTTTAAACAGTTCGTTTGCATTAACCGTTTACATTTTTAGGTTTCACTCTGTTTCTCCTATAGGGATACATGTATTTGGAACTCTAAATCAAACACGGTTGGTGCTAGCTCTTTGAAACTTGACACAATAAAGCAGTTTCAAGTTCTGTCTCTACGGTTTGTTTGCTGGTGATGTAGCCCTAAGCAGAGACTGGCGAAAATCACTTTCATGGAAAGGGGTTGCCAAGCTTCCAAAAAACTACGAGTTGCCTGAAGTCTCAGCCAACATTTTTTCACCCAATTTGATGATTCTTTCAGGTAATGATTAGTACACCAAAACCAGTTATCTCACCAAATTTCGTTCTTCCAAGTCAAACTGTTCGTTTGCAGTAACCGTTTTCATTTTTAGGTTTCACTCTGTTTTCTCCTATAGGGATACATGTATTTGGAACTCTAAATCAAACACGGTTTGTGCTAGCTCTATGAAACTTGACACAATAAAGCAGTTTCAAGTTCTTTCTCTATGCTTTGTTTGCTGTTGATGTAGCCCTAAGCAGAGACTGGCGAAAATCCCTTTCATGGAAAGGGGTTGCCAAGCTTCCAAAAAACTACGAGTTGCCTGAAATCTCAGCAAACATTTTTTCAGCCAATCTTGATGATTCTATCAGGTAATGATCAGTACACCAAAACCACTTGGCTCACCAAATTTCGTTCTTCTAGGTTAAACCGTTCGTTTGCAGTAACCGTTTTCATTTTTAGGTTTCACTCTGTTTTCTCCTATAGGGATACATGTATTTGGAACTCTAAATCAAACACGGTTTGTGCTAGCTCTTTGAAACTTGACACAATAAAGCAGTTTCAAGTTCTGTCTCTATGGTTTGTTTGCTGGTGATGTAGCCCTAAGCAGAGACTGGCGAAAATCACTTTCATGGAAAGGGGTTGCCAAGCTTCCAAAAAACTACGAGTTTCCTGAAATCTCAGCAAACATTTTTTCACCCAATCTTGATGATTCTTTCAGGTAATGATCAGTACACCAAAACCACTTGGCTCAACAAATTTCGTTCTTCTAGGTTAAACCGTTCGTTTGCAGTAACCGTTTTCATTTTTAGGTTTCACTCTTTTTTCTCCTATAGGGAAACATGTATTTGGAACTCTAAATCAAACACGGTTTTTGCTAGCTCTTTGAAACTTGACACAATAAAGCAGTTTCCAGTTCTATCTCTATGCTTTGTTTGCTGTTGATGTAGCCCTAAGCAGAGACTGGAGAAAATCACATTCATGGAAAGGGGTTGCCAAGCTTCCAAAAAACTACGAGTTTCCTGAAATCTCAGCAAACATTTTTTCACCCAATCTTGATGATTCTTTCAGGTAATGATCAGTACACCAAAACCACTTCGCTCACCAAAGTTCGTTCTTCTAGGTTAAACCGTTCGTTTGCAGTAACCGTTTTCATTTTTAGGTTTCACTCTGTTTTCTCCTATAGGGATACATGTATTTGGAACTCTAAATCAAACACGGTTTGTGCTAGCTCTTTGAAACTTGACACAATAAAGCAGTTTCAAGTTCTATCTCTATGCTTTGTTTGCTGTTGATGTAGCCCTAAGCAGAGACTGGCGAAAATCACTTTCATGGAAAGGGGTTGCCAAGCTTCCAAAAAACTACGAGTTGCCTGAAATCTCAGCAAACATTTTTTCACCCAATCTTGATGATTCTTTCAGGTAATGATCAGTACACCAAAACCACTTGGCTCACCAAATTTCGTTTTTCTAGGTTAAACTGTTCGTTTGCAGTAACCGTTTTCATTTTTAGGCTTCACTCTGTTTTCTCCTATAGGGATACATGTATTTGGAACTCTAAATCAAACACGGTTTGTGCTAGCTCTTTGAAACTTGACACAATAAAGCAGTTTCAAGTTCTATCTCTATGCTTTGTTTGCTGTTGATGTAGCCCTAAGCAGAGACTGGCGAAAATCCCTTTCATTGAAAGGGGTTGTCAAGCTTCCAAAAAACTACGAGTTGCCTGAAATCTCAGCAAACATTTTCTCACCCAATCTTGATGATTCTTTCAGGTAATGATCAGTACACCAAAACCACTTGGCTAACCAAATTTCGTTCTTCTAGGTTAAACCGTTCGTTTGCAGTAACCGTTTTCATTTTTAGGTTTCACTCTGTTTTCTCTTATAGGGATACATGTATTTAGAATTCTAAATCAAACACGGTTTGTGCTAGCTCTTTGAAACTTGACACAATAAAGCAGTTTCAAGTTCTATCTCTATGCTTTGTTTGCTGTTGATGTAGCCCTTAGCAGAGACTGGCGAAAATCACTTTCATGGAAAGGGGTTGCCAAGCTTCCAAAAAACTACGAGTTGCCTAAAATCTCAATAAACATTTTTTCACCCAATCTTGATGATTCTTTCAGGTAATGATCAGTACACAAATACACTTGGCTCACCAAATTTCGTTCTTCTATGTTAAACCGTTCGTTTGCAGTAACCGTTTTAATTTTTAGGTTTCACTCTGTTTTCTTCTGTAGGGATACATGTATTTGGAACTCTAAATCAAACACGGTTTGTTCTAGCTCTTTGAATCTTGACACAGTAAAGCAGTTTCAAGTTCTATCTCTATGGTTTGTTTGATGTTGATGTAGCCCTAAGCAGAGACTGGCGAAAATCACTTTCATGGAAAGGGTTTCCCAAGCTTCCAAAAAACTACCAGTTGCCTGAAATCTCAGCAAACATTTTTTTACCAATCTTGATGATTCTTTCAGGTAATGATCAGTACACCAAAACCACTTGGCTCACAAAATTTCGTTCTTCTAGGTTTAAACCGTTCGTTTGCAGTAACCGTTTGAATTTTTAGGTTTCACTCTGTTTTTTCCTATAGGGATACATGTATTTGGAACTCTAAATCAAACATGGTTTGTGCTAGCTCTGTGAAACTTGACACAATAAAGAAGTTTCAATTTCTATCTCTATGGTTTGTTTGCTGTTGATGTAGCCCTAAGCAGATACTGGCGAAAATCACTTTCGTGGAAATGGGTTGCCAAGCTTCCAAAAAACTATGAGTTGCCTGAAATCTCAGCAAACATTTTTTCACCCAATCTTGATGATTCTTTCAGGTAATGATCAGTACACAAAAACCACTTGGCTCACCAAATTTCGTTCTTCTAGGTTAAACCATTTGTTTGCAGTAACCGTTTTCATTTTTAGGTTTCACTCTGTTTTCTCCTAAAATGATACATGTATTTGGAACTCTAAATCAAACACGGTTTGTGCTAGCTCTATGAAACTTAACACAATAAAGCAGTTTCAAGTTCTTTCTCTATGGATTGTTTGCTGTTGATGTAGCCCTAAGCAGAGACTGGCGAAAATGACTCTCATGGAAAGGGGTTGCCAAGCTTCCAAAAAACTACGAGTTGCCTGAAATCTCAGCAAACATTTTTTCACCCAATCTTAATGATTCTTTCAGGTAATGATCAGTACACCAAAACCACTTGGCTCACCAAATTTCGTTCTTCTAGTTTAAACAGCTCGTTTGCAGTAACCGTTTACATTTTTAGGTTTCACTCTGTTTTCTCCTATAGGGATACATGTATTTGGAACTCTAAATCAAACACGGTTGGTGCTAGCTCTTTGAAAACTTGACACAATAAAGCAGTTTCAAGTTCTATCTCTATGCTTTGTTTGCTGTTGATGTAACCCTAAGCAGAGACTGGCGAAAATCACTTTCATGGAAAGGGGTTGCCAAGCTTCCAAAAAACTACGAGTTGCCTGAAGTCTCAGCAAACATTTTTTCACCCAATCTTGATGATTCTTTCAGGTAATGATCAGTACATCAAAACCAGTTGGCTCACCAAATTTCGTTCTTCCAAGTCAAACTGTTCGTTTGCAGTAACCGTTTTCAATTTAGGTTTCACTCTGTTTTCTCCTATAGAGATACATGTATTTGGAACTCTAAATCAAACACGGTTTATGCTAGCTCTTTGAAACTTGACACAATAAAGCAGTTTCAAGTTCTGTCTCTATGGTTTGTTTGCTGGTGATGTAGCCCTAAGCAGAGACTGGCGAAAATCACTTTCATGGAAAGGGGTTGCCAAGCTTCCAAAAAACTACGAGTTGCCTGAAATCTCAGCAAACATTTTTTCACCCAATCTTGATGATTCTTTCAGGTAATGATCAGTACACCAAAACCACTTGGCTCACAAAATTTCGTTATTCTAGGTTAAACCATTCCTTTGCAGTAACCGTTTTCATTTTTAGGTTTCACTCTGTTTTCTCCTACAGGGATACATGTATTTGGAACTCTAAAGCAAACAGGGTTTGTGCTAGCTCTTTGAAACTTGAAACAATAAAGCAGTTTCAAGTTCTATCTCTATGCTTTGTTTGCTGTTGAATAGCCCTAAGCAGAGACTGGCGAAAATCACTGTCATTGAAAGGGGTTGCCAAGCTTCCAAAAAACTACGAGTTGCCTGAAATCTCAGCAAACATTTTTTCACCCAATCTTGATGATTCTTTCAGGTAATGATCAGTACACCAAAACCACTTGGCTCACCAAATTTCATTCTTCTAGTTTAAACCGTTCGTTTGCAGTAACCGTTTTCATTTTTAGGTTTCACTCTGTTTTCTCCTATAGGGTCATATGTATTTAGAACTCTAAATAAAACACGGTTTGTGCTAGCTCTTTGAAACTTGACACAATAAAGCAGTTTCAAGTTCTATCTCTATGCTTTGTTTGCTGTTGATGTAGCCCTAAGCAGAGACTGGCGAAAATCACTTTCATGGAAAGGGGTTGCCAAGCTTCCAAAAAACTACGAGTTGCCTGAAATCTCAGCAAACATTTTTTCACCCAATCTTGATGATTCTTTCAGGTAATGATCAGTACACAAATACCACTTGGCTCACCAAATTTCGGTCTTCTAGGTTAAACCGTTCGTTTGCAGTAACCGTTTTCATTTTTAGGTTTCACTCTTTTTTCTCCTATAGGGATACATGTATTTGGAACTCTAAATCAAACACGGTTTGTGCAAGCTCTTTGAAAGTTGACACAATAAAGCAGTTTCAAGTTCTATCTCTATGGTTTGTTTGCTGTTGATGTAGCCCTAAGCAGAGATTGGCGAAAATCACTTTCATGGAAATGGGTTGCCAAGCTTCCAAAAAACTACGAGTTGCCTTAAATCAGAGCAAATATTTTTTCACCCAATCTTGATGATTCTTTCAGGTAATGATCAGTACACCACAACCACTTGGCTCACCAAAGTTCGTTCTTCTAGTTTAAACCGTTCGTTTGCAGTAACCGTTTACATTTTTAGGTTTCACTCTGTTTTCTCCTATAGGGATACATGTATTTGGAACTCTAAATCAAACACGGTTTGTGCTAGCTCTTTGAAACTTGACACAATAAAGCAGTTTCCAGTTCTATCTCTATGCTTTGTTTGCTGTTGATGTAGCCCTAAGCAGAGACTGGCGAAAATCACTTTCATGGAAAGAAGTTGCCAAGCTTCCAAAAAACTACGAGTTGCCTGAAGTCTCAGCAAACATTTTTTCACCAAATCTTGATGATTCTTTCAGGTAATGATCAGTACACCAAAACCACTTGGCTCACCAAATTTCGTTCTTCTAGGTTAAACCGTTCGTTTGCAGTAACCGTTTTCATTGTTAGGTTTCACTCTGTTTTCTCCTATAGGGATACATGTATTTGGAACTCTAAATCAAACACGGTTTGTGCTAGCTCTTTGAAACTTGACACAATAAAGCAGTCTCAAGTTCTATCTCTATGGATTGTTTGCTGTTGATGTAGCCCTAATCAGAGACTGGCGAAAATCACTTTCATGGAAAGGGGTTGCCAAGCTCCCAAAAAACTACGAGTTGCCTGAAATCTCAGCAAACATTTTTTCACCCAATCTTGATGATTCTTTCAGGTAATGATCAGTACACCAAAACCACATGGCTCACCAAATTTCGTTCTTCTAGGTTAAACTGTTCGTTTGCAGTAACCGTTTTCATTTTTAGGTTTCACTCTGTTTTCTCCTATAGGGATACATGTATTTGGAACTCTAAATCAAACACGGTTTGTGCTAGCTCTTTGAAACTTGACACAATAAAGCAGTTTCAAGTTCTATCTCTATGCTTTGTTTGCTGTTGATGTAGCCCTAAGCAGAGACTGGCGAAAATCACTGTCATTGAAAGGGGTTGCCAAGCTTCCAAAAAACTACGAGTTGCCTGAAATCTCAGCAAACATTTTCTCACCCAATCTTGATGATTCTTTCAGGTAATGATCAGTACACCAAAACCACTTGGCTAACCAAATTTCGTTCTTCTAGGTTAAACCGTTCGTTTGCAGTAACCGTTTTCATTTTTAGGTTTCACTCTGTTTTCTCTTATAGGGATACATGTATTTAGAATTCTAAATCAAACACGGTTTGTGCTAGCTCTTTGAAACTTGACACAATAAAGCAGTTTCAACTTCTATCTCTATGCTTTGTTTGCTGTTGATGTAGCCCTAAGCAGAGACTGGCGAAAATCACTTTCATGGAAAGGGGTTGCCAAGCTTCCAAAAAACTACGAGTTGCCTAAAATCTCAATAAACATTTTTTCACCCAATCTTGATGATTCTTTCAGGTAATGATCAGTACACAAATACCACTTGGCTCACCAAATTTCGTTCTTCTATGTTAAACCGTTCGTTTGCAGTAACCTTTTTAATTTTTAGGTTTCACACTGTTTTCTTCTGTAGGGATACATGTATTTGGAACTCTAAATCAAACACGGTTTGTGCTAGCTCTTTGAATCTTGACACAGTAAAGCAGTTTCAAGTTCTATCTCTATGGTTTGTTTGATGTTGATGTAGCCCTAAGCAGAGACTGGCGAAAATCACTTTCATGGAAAGGGGTTCCCAAGCTTCCAAAAAACTACCAGTTGCCTGAAATCTCAGCAAACATTTTTTTACCAATCTTGATGATTCTTTCAGGTAATGATCAGTACACCAAAACCACGTGGCTCTCAAAATTTCGTTCTTCTAGGTTAAACCGTTCGTTTGCAGTAACCGTTTTCATTTTTAGGTTTCAGTCTGTTTTTTCCTATAGGGATACATGTATTTGGAACTCTAAATCAAACACGGTTTGTGCTAGCTCTTTGAACCTTGACACAATAAAGCAGTTTCCAGTTCTATCTCTATGCTTTGTTTGCTGTTGATGTAGCCCTAAGCAGAGACTGGCGAAAATCACTTTCATGGAAAGGGGTTGCCAAGCTTCCAAAAAACTACGAGTTGCCTGAAATCTCATCAAACATTTTTTCACCCAATCTTGATGATTCTTTCAGGTAATAATCAGTACACCAAAACCACTTGGCTCACCAAATTTCGTTCTTCTAGGTTAAACCGTTCGTTTGCAGTAAACGTTTTCATTTTTAGGTTTCACTCTGTTTTCTCCTATAGGGATACATGTATTTGGAACTCTAAATCAAACACGGTTTGTGCTAGCTCTTTGAAACTTGACACAATAAAGCAGTTTCAAGTTCTATCTCTATGCTTTGTTTGCTGTTGATGTATCCCTAAGCAGAGACTGGCGAAAATCCCTTTCATGGAAAGGGGTTGCCAAGCTTCCAAAAAACTACGAGTTGCCTGAAATTTCAGCAAACATTTTTTCACCCAATCTTGATGATTCTTTCAGGTAATTATCAGTACACCAAAACCACTTGGCTCACAAAATTTCGTTCTTCTAGGTTAAACCGTTCGTTTGCAGTAACCGTTTTCATTTTTAGGTTTCACTCTGTTTTCTCCTATAGGGATACATGTATTTGGAACTCTAAATCAAATACGGTTTGTGCTAGCTCTTTGAAAATTGACACAATAAAGCAGTTTCAAGTTCTATCTTTATGGTTTGTTTGCTGTTCATGTAGCCCTAAGCAGAGACTGGCGAAAATCACTTTCATGAAAGGGGTTGCCAAGCTTCCAAAAAACTACGAGTTGCCTTAAATCTCAGCAAACATTTTTTCACCCAATCTTGATGATTCTTTCAGGTAATGATCAGTACACCAAAACCACTTGGCTCACCAAATTTCGTTCTTCTAGGTTAAACCGTTCATTTGCAGTAACCGTTTTCATTTTTAGGTTTCACTCTGTTTTCTCCTATAGGGATACATGTATTTGGAACTCTAAATCAAACACGGTTTGTGCTAGCTGTTTGAAACTTGACACAATAAAGCAGTTTCCAGTTCTATCTCTATGCTTTGTTTGCTGTTGATGTAGCCGTAAGCAGAGACTGGCGAAAATCACTTTCATGGAAAGGGGTTACCAAGCTTCCAAAAAACTACGAGTTACCTGAAATCTCATCAAGCATTTTTTCACCCAATCTTGATGATTCTTTCAGGTAATGATCAGTACACCAAAACCACTTGGTTCACCAAATTTCTTTCTTCTAGGTTAAACCGTTCGTTTGCAGTAACCGTTTTCATTTTTAGGTTTCACTCTGTTTTCTCTTATAGGGATACATGTATTTAGAATTCTAAATCAAACACGGTTTGTGCTAGCTCTTTGAAACTTGACACAATAAAGCAGTTTCAAGTTCTATCTCTATGCTTTGTTTGCTGTTGATGTAGCCCTAAGCAGAGACTGGCGAAAATCACTTTCATGGAAAGGGGTTGCCAAGCTTCCAAAAAACTACGAGTTGCCTAAAATCTCAATAAACATTTTTTCACCCAATCTTGATGATTCTTTCAGGTAATGAACAGTACACAAATACCACTTGGCACACCAAATTTCGTTCTTCTATGTTAAACCGTTCGTTTGCAGTAACCGTTTTAATTTTTAGGTTCCACTCTGTTTTCTTCTGTAGGGATACATGTATTTGGAACTCTAAATCAAACACGGTTTGTGCTAGCTCTTTGAATCTTGACACAGTAAAGCAGTTTCAAGTTCTATCTCTATGGTTTGTTTGATGTTGATGTAGCCCTAAGCAGAGACTGGCGAAAATCACTTTCATGGAAAGGGGTTCCCAAGCTTCCAAAAAACTACCAGTTGCCTGAAATCTCAGCAAACATTTTTTTACCAATCTTGATGATTCTTTCAGGTAATGATCAGTACACCAAAACCACTTGGCTCACAAAATTTCATTCTTCTAGGTTAAACCGTTCGTTTGCAGTAACCGTTTTCATTTTTAGGTTTCACTCTGTTTTTTCCTATAGGGATACATGTATTTGGAACTCTAAATCAAACACGGTTTGTGCTAGCTCTTTGAAACTTGACACAATAAAGCAGTTTCCAGTTCTATCTCTATGCTTTGTTTGCTGTTGATGTAGCCCTAAGCAGAGACTGGCGAAAATCACTTTCATGGAAAGGGGTTGCCAAGCTTCCAAAAAACTACGAGTTGCCTGAAATCTCATCAAACATTTTTTCACCCAATCTTGATGATTCTTTCAGGTAATGATCAGTACACCAAAACCACTTGGCTCACCAAATATCGTTCTTCTAGGTTAAACCGTTCGTTTGCAGTAACCGTTTTCATTTTCAGGTTTCACTCTGTTTTCTCCAATAGGGATACATGTATTTGGAACTCTAAATCAAACACGGTTTGTGCTAGCTCTTTGAAACTTGACACAATAAAGCAGTTTCCAGTTCTATCTCTATGCTTTGTTTGCTGTTGATGTAGCCCTAAGCAGAGACTGGCGAAAATCACTTTCATGGAAAGGGGTTGCCAAGCTTCCAAAAAACTACGAGTTGCCTGAAATCTCATCAAACATTTTTTCGCCCAATCTTGATGATTCTTTCAGGTAATGATAAGTACACCAAAACCACTTGGCTCACCAAATTTCGTTCTTCTAGGTTAAACCGTTCGTTTGCAGTAACCGTTTTCATTTTTAGGTTTCACTCTGTTTTCTCCTATAGGGATACATGTATTTGGAACTCTAAATCAAACACGGTTAGTGCTAGCTCTTTGAAACTTGACACAATAAAGCAGTTTCAAGTTCTATCTCTATGCTTTGTTTGCTGTTGATGTATCCCTAAGCAGAGACTGGCGAAAATCCCTTTCATGGAAAGGGGTTGCCAAGCTTCCAAAAAACTACGAGTTGCCTGAAATTTCAGCAAACATTTTTTCACCCCATCTTGATGATTCTTTCAGGTAATGATCAGTACACCAAAACCACTTGGCTCACAAAATTTCGTTCTTCTAGGTTAAACCGTTCGTTTGCAGTAACCGTTTTCATTTTTAGGTTTCACTCTGTTTTCTCCTATAGGGATACATGTATTTGGAACTCTAAATCAAATACGGTTTGTGCTAGCTCTTTGAAAATTGACACAATAAAGCAGTTTCAAGTTCTATCTTTATGGTTTGTTTGCTGTTCATGTAGCCCTAAGCAGAGACTGGCGAAAATCACTTTCATGAAAGGGGTTGCCAAGCTTCCAAAAAACTACGAGTTGCCTTAAATCTCAGCAAACATTTTTTCACCCAATCTTGATGATTCTTTCAGGTAATGATCAGTACACCAAAACCACTTGGCTCACCAAATTTCGTTCTTCTAGGTTAAACCGTTCATTTGCAGTAACCGTTTTCATTTTTAGGTTTCACTCTGTTTTCTCCTATAGGGATACATGTATTTGGAACTCTAAATCAAACACGGTTTGTGCTAGCTGTTTGAAACTTGACACAATAAAGCAGTTTCCAGTTCTATCTCTATGCTTTGTTTGCTGTTGATGTAGCCATAAGCAGAGACTGGCGAAAATCACTTTCATGGAAAGGGGTTACCAAGCTTCCAAAAAACTACGAGTTACCTGAAATCTCATCAAGCATTTTTTCACCCAATCTTGATGATTCTTTCAGGTAATGATCAGTACACCAAAACCACTTGGTTCACCAAAATTCTTTCTTCTAGGTTAAACCGTTCGTTTGCAGTAACCGTTTTCATTTTTAGGTTTCACTCTGTTTTCTCTTATAGGGATACATGTATTTAGAATTCTAAATCAAACACGGTTTGTGCTAGCTCTTTGAAACTTGACACAATAAAGCAGTTTCAAGTTCTATCTCTATGCTTTGTTTGCTGTTGATGTAGCCCTAAGCAGAGACTGGCGAAAATCACTTTCATGGAAAGGGGTTGCCAAGCTTCCAAAAAACTACGAGTTGCCTAAAATCTCAATAAACATTTTTTCACCCAATCTTGATGATTCTTTCAGGTAATGATCAGTACACAAATACCACTTGGCACACCAAATTTCGTTCTTCTATGTTAAACCGTTCGTTTGCAGTAACCGTTTTAATTTTTAGGTTCCACTCTGTTTTCTTCTTTAGGGATACATGTATTTGGAACTCTAAATCAAACACAGTTTGTGCTAGCTCTTTGAATCTTGACACAGTAAAGCAGTTTCAAGTTCTATCTCTATGGTTTGTTTGCTGTTGATGTAGCCCTAAGCAGAGACTGGCGAAAATCACTTTCATGGAAAGGGGTTCCCAAGCTTCCAAAAAACTACCAGTTGCCTGAAATCTCAGCAACATTTTTTTACCAATCTTGATGATTCTTTCAGGTAATGATCAGTACACCAAAACCACGTGGCTCTCAAAATTTCGTTCTTCTAGGTTAAACCGTTCGTTTGCAGTAACCGTTTTCATTTTTAGGTTTCAGTCTGTTTTTTCCTATAGGGATACATGTATTTGGAACTCTAAATCAAACACGGTTTGTGCTAGCTCTTTGAACCTTGACACAATAAAGCAGTTTCCAGTTCTATCTCTATGCTTTGTTTGCTGTTGATGTAGCCCTAAGCAGAGACTGGCGAAAATCACTTTCATGGAAAGGGGTTGCCAAGCTTCCAAAAAACTACGAGTTGCCTGAAATCTCATCAAACATTTTTTCACCCAATCTTGATGATTCTTTCAGGTAATGATCAGTACACCAAAACCACTTGGCTCACCAAATTTCGTTCTTCTAGGTTAAACCGTTCGTTTGCAGTAAACGTTTTCATTTTTAGGTTTCACTCTGTTTTCTCCTATAGGGATACATGTATTTGGAACTCTAAATCAAACACGGTTTGTGCTAGCTCTTTGAAACTTGACACAATAAAGCAGTTTCAAGTTCTATCTCTATGCTTTGTTTGCTGTTGATGTATCCCTAAGCAGAGACTGGCGAAAATCCCTTTCATGGAAAGGGGTTGCCAAGCTTCCAAAAAACTACGAGTTGCCTGAAATTTCAGCAAACATTTTTTCACCCAATCTTGATGATTCTTTCAGGTAATGATCAGTACACCAAAACCACTTGGCTCACAAAATTTCGTTCTTCTAGGTTAAACCGTTCGTTTGCAGTAACCGTTTTCATTTTTAGGTTTCACTCTGTTTTCTCCTATAGGGATACATGTATTTGGAACTCTAAATCAAATACGGTTTGTGCTAGCTCTTTGAAAATTGACACAATAAAGCAGTTTCAAGTTCTATCTTTATGGTTTGTTTGCTGTTCATGTAGCCCTAAGCAGAGACTGGCGAAAATCACTTTCATGAAAGGGGTTGCCAAGCTTCCAAAAAACTACGAGTTGCCTTAAATCTCAGCAAACATTTTTTCACCCAATCTTGATGATTCTTTCAGGTAATGATCAGTACACCAAAACCACTTGGCTCACCAAATTTCGTTCTTCTAGGTTAAACCGTTCATTTGCAGTAACCGTTTTCATTTTTAGGTTTCACTCTGTTTTCTCCTATAGGGATACATGTATTTGGAACTCTAAATCAAACACGGTTTGTGCTAGCTGTTTGAAACTTGACACAATAAAGCAGTTTCCAGTTCTATCTCTATGCTTTGTTTGCTGTTGATGTAGCCGTAAGCAGAGACTGGCGAAAATCACTTTCATGGAAAGGGGTTACCAAGCTTCCAAAAAACTACGAGTTACCTGAAATCTCATCAAGCATTTTTTCACCCAATCTTGATGATTCTTTCAGGTAATGATCAGTACACCAAAACCACTTGGTTCACCAAATTTCTTTCTTCTAGGTTAAACCGTTCGTTTGCAGTAACCGTTTTCATTTTTAGGTTTCACTCTGTTTTCTCTTATAGGGATACATGTATTTAGAATTCTAAATCAAACACGGTTTGTGCTAGCTCTTTGAAACTTGACACAATAAAGCAGTTTCAAGTTCTATCTCTATGCTTTGTTTGCTGTTGATGTAGCCCTAAGCAGAGACTGGCGAAAATCACTTTCATGGAAAGGGGTTGCCAAGCTTCCAAAAAACTACGAGTTGCCTAAAATCTCAATAAACATTTTTTCACCCAATCTTGATGATTCTTTCAGGTAATGAACAGTACACAAATACCACTTGGCACACCAAATTTCGTTCTTCTATGTTAAACCGTTCGTTTGCAGTAACCGTTTTAATTTTTAGGTTCCACTCTGTTTTCTTCTGTAGGGATACATGTATTTGGAACTCTAAATCAAACACGGTTTGTGCTAGCTCTTTGAATCTTGACACAGTAAAGCAGTTTCAAGTTCTATCTCTATGGTTTGTTTGATGTTGATGTAGCCCTAAGCAGAGACTGGCGAAAATCACTTTCATGGAAAGGGGTTCCCAAGCTTCCAAAAAACTACCAGTTGCCTGAAATCTCAGCAAACATTTTTTTACCAATCTTGATGATTCTTTCAGGTAATGATCAGTACACCAAAACCACT
>NW_027523333.1:0-51197 GCF_052094955.1 Ictidomys tridecemlineatus
TCTCAGCACACACTTTTTCACCCAATCTTGATGAAACGTTCAGGTAATGATCAGTACACCAATCCCACTTGGCTCGCCAAATTTCGTTCTTCTAGGTTACACCGTTCGTTGGCAGTAACCGGTTTCATTTTGAGGTTTCACTCTGTTTTCTCCTATAGGGACACATATATTTGGAACTCTAAATCAAACACGGTTTGTGCTAGCTCTTTGAAACTTGACACCATAAAGCAGTTTCAACTTCTATCTCTAAGGTTTGTTTGCTGTTGATGTAGCCCTAAGCAGAGACTGGCGAGAATCACTTTCATGGAAAAGGCCTGCCAAGCTTCGAAAAAACTACGAGTTGCCTGAAATCTCAGCACACACTTTTTCACCCAATCTTGATGAAACTTTCAGATAATGATCAGTACACCAATCCCACTTGGCTCGCCAAATTTTGTTCTTCTAGGTTAAACCGTTCGTTGGCAGTAACCGGTTTCATTTTGAGGTTTCACTCTGTTTTCTCCTATAGGGATACATGTATTTGGAACTCTAAATCAAACACGGTTTGTGCTAGCTCTTTGAAACTTGACACAATAAAGCAGTTTCAAGTTCTATCTCTATGGTTTGTTTGCTGTTGATGTAGCCCTAAGCAGAGACTGGCGAGAATCAATTTCATGGAAAGGGCCTGCCAAGCTTCGAAAAAACTACGAGTTGCCTGAAATCTCAGCACACACTTTTTCACCCAATCTTGATGAAACTTTCAGGTATTTATCAGTACACCAATCCAAATTGGCTTGCAAAATTTCGTTCTTCTAGGTTAAACCGTTCGTTGGCAGTAACCGGTTTCATTTTGAGGTTTCACTCTGTTTTCTCCTATAGGGATACATGTATTTAGAACTCTAAATCAAACACGGTTTGTGCTAGCTCTTTGAAACTTGACACAATAAAGCAGTTTCAAGTTCTATCTCTATGGTTTGTTTGCTGTTGATGTAGCCCTAAGGAGAGACTGGCGAGAATCACTTTCATGGAAAGGGCCTGCCAAGCTTCCAAAAAACTACAAGTTGCCCGAAATCTCAGCACACACTTTTTCACCCAATCTTGATGAAACTTTCAGGTAATGATCAGTACAACAATCCCACTTGGCTCGCCAAATTTCGTTCTTCTAGGTTAAACCGTTCGTTGGCACTAACCGGTTTCATTTTGAGGTTTCACTCTGTTTTCTTCTATAGGGATACATGTATTTGGAACTCTAAATCAAACACGGATTCTGCTAGCTCTTTGAAACTTGACACAATAAAGCAGTTTCAATTTCTATCTCTATGGTTTGTTTGCTGTTGATGTAGCCCTAAGCAGACACTGGCGAGAATCACTTTCATGGAAAGGGCCTGCCAAGCTTCCAAAAAACTATGAGTTGACTGAAATCTCAGCACACACTTTTTCACCCAATCTTGATGAAACTTTCAGGTAATGATCAGTACACCAATCCCACTTGGCTCGCCAAATTTCGTTCTTCTAGGTTAAACCGATCGTTGGCAGTAACCGGTTTCATTTTGAGGTTTCACTCTGTTTTCTCCTATAGGGATACATGTATTTGGAACTCTAAATCAAACACGGTTTGTGCTAGCTCCTTGAAACTTGACACAATATAGCAGTTTCAAGTTCTATCTCTATGGTTTGTTTGCTGTTGATGTAGCCCTAAGCAGAGACTGGCGAGAATCACTTTCATGGAAAGGGCCTGCCAAGCTTCCAAAAAACTACGAGTTGCCAGAAATCTCAGCACACACTTTTTCACCCAATCTTGATGAAACTTTCAGGTAATGATCAGTACACCAATCCCACTTGGCTCGCCAAATTTCGTTCTTCTAGGTTAAACCGTTCGTTGGCAGTAACCGGTTTCATTTTGAGGATTCACCCTTTTTTCTCCTATAGGGATACATGTATTTGGAACTCTAAATCAAACACGGTTTGTGCTAGCTCTTTGAAACTTGACACAATAAAGCAGTTTCAAGTTCTATCTCTATGGTTTGTTTGCTGTTGATGTAGCCCTATGCACAGACTGGCGAGAATCACTTTCATTGAACGGGCCTGCCAAGCTTCCAAAAAACTACGAGTGTCCTGAAATCTCAGCACACACTTTTTAACCCAATCTTGATGAAACTTTCAGGTAATGATCAGTACACCAATCCCACTTGGCTCGCCAAATTTCGTTCTTCTAGGTTACACCGTTCGTTGGCAGTAACCGGTTTCATTTTGAGGTTTCACTCTGTTTTCTCCTATAGGGACACATATATTTGGAACTCTAAATCAAACACGGTTTGTGCTAGCTCTTTGAAACTTGACACCATAAAGCAGTTTCAACTTCTATCTCTAAGGTTTGTTTGCTGTTGATGTAGCCGTAAGGAGAGACTGGCGAGAATCACTTTCATGGAAAGGGCCTGCCAAGCTTCGAAAAAACTACGAGTTGCCTGAAATCTCAGCACACACTTTTTCACCCAATCTTGATGAAACTTTCAGGTAATGATCAGTACACCAATCCCACTTGGCTCGCCAAATTTTGTTCTTCTAGGTTAAACCGTTCGTTGGCAGTAACCGGTTTCATTTTGAGGTTTCACTCTGTTTTCTCCTATAGGGATACATGTATTTGGAACTCTAAATCAAACACGGTTTGTGCTAGCTCTTTGAAACTTGACACAATAAAGCAGTTTCAAGTTCTATCTCTATGGTTTGTTTGCTGTTGATGTAGCCCTAAGCAGAGACTGGCGAGAATCACTTTTATGGAAAGGGCCTGCCAAGCTTCCAAAAAACTACGAGTTCCCCGAAATTTCAGCACACCCTTTTTCACCCAATCTTGATGAAACTTTCAGGTAATGATCAGTACACCAATCCCACTTGGCTCGCCAAATTTCGTTCTTCTAGGTTAAACCGTTCGTTGGCAGTAACCGGTTTCATTTTGAGGTTTCAGTCTGTTTTCTTCTATAGGGATACATGTATTTGGAACTCTAAATCAAACACGGTTTGTGCTAGCTCTTTGAAACTTGACACAATAAAGCAGTTTCAAGTTCTATCTCTATGGTTTGTTTGCTGTTGATGTAGCCCTATGCACAGACTGGCGAGAATCACTTTCATTGAAAGGGCCTGCCAAGCTTCCAAAAAACTACGAGTGTCCTGAAATCTCAGCACACACTTTTTCACCCAATCTTGATGAAACTTTCAGGTAATGATCAGTACACCAATCCCACTTGGCTCGCCAAATTTCGTTCTTCTAGGTTACACCGTTCGTTGGCAGTAACCGGTTTCATTTTGAGGTTTCACTCTGTTTTCTCCTATAGGGACACATATATTTGGAACTCTAAATCAAACACGGTTTGTGCTAGCTCTTTGAAACTTGACACCATAAAGCAGTTTCAACTTCTATCTCTAAGGTTTGTTTGCTGTTGATGTAGCCCTAAGGAGAGACTGGCGAGAATCACTTTCATGGAAAGGGCCTGCCAAGCTTCGAAAAACTACGAGTTGCCTGAAATCTCAGCACACACTTTTTCACCCAATCTTGATGAAACTTTCAGGTAATGATCAGTACACCAATCCCACTTGGCTCGCCAAATTTTGTTCTTCTAGGTTAAACCGTTCGTTGGCAGTAACCGGTTTCATTTTGAGGTTTCACTCTGTTTTCTCCTATAGGGATACATGTATTTGGAACTCTAAATCAAACACGGTTTGTGCTAGCTCTTTGAAACTTGACACAATAAAGCAGTTTCAAGTTCTATCTCTATGGTTTGTTTGCTGTTGATGTAGCCCTAAGCAGAGACTGGCGAGAATCACTTTTATGGAAAGGGCCTGCCAAGCTTCCAAAAAACTACGAGTTCCCCGAAATTTCAGCACACCCTTTTTCACCCAATCTTGATGAAACTTTCAGGTAATGATCAGTACACCAATCCCACTTGGCTCGCCAAATTTCGTTCTTCTAGGTTAAACCGTTCGTTGGCAGTAACCGGTTTCATTTTGAGGTTTCAGTCTGTTTTCTTCTATAGGGATACATGTATTTGGAACTCTAAATCAAACACGGTTTGTGCTAGCTCTTTGAAACTTGACACAATAAAGCAGTTTCAAGTTCTTTCTCTGGGGTGTGTTTGCTGTTGTTGTAGCCCTAAGCAGAGACTGGCGAGAATCACTTTCATGGAAAGGGCCTGCCAAGCTTCCAAAAAACTACGAGTTGCCTGAAATCTCTGCACACACTTTTTCACCCAATCTTGATGAAACTTTCAGGTAATGATCAGTACACCAATCCAACTTGGCTCGCCAAATTTCGTTCTTCTAGGTTAAACCGTTCGTTGGCAGTAACCGGTTTCATTTTGAGGTTTCACTCTGTTTTCTCCTATAGGGATACATGTATTTGGAACTCTTAATCAAACACGGTTTGTGCTAGTTCTTTGAAACTTGACACAATAAAGCAGTTTCAAGTTCTATCTCTATGGTTTGTTTGCTGTTGATGTAGCCCTAAGCAGAGACTGGCGAGAATCACTTTCATGGAAAGGGCCTGCTAAGCTTCAAAAAAACTACGAGTTGCCTGAAATCTCAGCACACCCTTTTTCACCCAATCTTGATGAAACTTTCAGGTAATGATCAGTACACCAATCCCACTTGGCTCGCCAAATTTCGTTCTTCTAGGTTAAACCGTTCGTTGGCAGTAACCGGTTTCATTTTGAGGTTTCACTCTGTTTTCTCCTATAGGGATACATGTATTTGGAACTCTAAATCAAACACGGTTTGTGCTAGCTCTTTGAAACTTGACACAGTAGAGCAGTTTCATGTTCTTTCTCTGTGGTGTGTTTGCTGTTGATGTAGCCCTAAGCAGAGACTGGCGAGCATCACTTTCATGGAAAGGGCCTGCCAAGCTTCCAAAAAACTACGAGTTGCCTGAAATCTCAGCACAAACTTTTTCACCCAATCTTGTTGAAACTTTCAGGTAATGATCAGTACACCAATTCCACTTGGCTCGCCAAATTTCGTTCTTCTAGGTTAAACCGTTCGTTGGCAGTAACCGGTTTCATTTTGAAGTTTCACTCTGTTTTCTCCTATAGGGATACATGTATTTGGAACTCTAAATCAAACACGGTTTGTGCTAGCTCTTTGAAACTTGACACAATAAAGCAGTTTCAAGTTCTATCTGTATGGTTTGTTTGCTGTTGATGTAGCCTTAAGCAGAGACTGGCGAGAATCACTTTCATGGAAAGGGCCTGCCAAGCTTCCAAAAAACTACGAGTTGCCTGAAATCTCAGCACACCCTTTTTCACCCAATCTTGATGAAACTTTCAGGTAATGATCAGTACACCAATCCCACTTGGCTCGCCAAATTTCGTTCTTCTAGGTTAAACCGTTCGTTGGCAGTAACCGGTTTCATTTTGAGGTTTCACTCTGTTTTCTCCTATAAAGATACATGTATTTGGAACTCTAAATCAAACACGGTTTGTGCTAGCTCTTTGAAACTTGACACAATAAAGCAGTTACAAGTTCTTTCTCTATGGTTTGTTTGCTGTTGATGTAGCCCTAAGCAGAGACTGGCAAGAATCACTTTCATGGAAAGGGCCTGCAAGCTTCCAAAAAACTATGAGTTGCCGTAAATCTCAGCACACCCTTTTTCACCCAATCTTGATGAAACTTTCAGGTAATGATCAGTACACCAATCCCACTTGGCTCGCCAAATTTCGTTCTTCTAGGTTAAACCGTTCGTTGGCAGTAACCGGTTTCATTTTGAGGTTTCAGTCTGTTTTCTTCTATAGGGATACATGTATTTGGAACTCTAATCAAACACGGTTTGTGCTAGCTCTTTGAAACTTGACACAATAAAGCAGTTTCAAGTTCTTTCTCTGTGGTGTGTTTGCTGTTGTTGTAGCCCTAAGCAGAGACTGGCGAGAATCACTTTCATGGAAAGGGCCTGCCAAGCTTCCAAAAAACTACGAGTTGCCTGAAATCTCTGCACACACTTTTTCACCCAATCTTGATGAAACTTTCAGGTAATGATCAGTACACCAATCCCACTTGGCTCGCCAAATTTCGTTCTTCTAGGTTAAACCGTTCGTTGGCAGTAACCGGTTTCATTTTGAGGTTTCGCTCTGTTTTCTCCTATAGGGATACATGTATTTGGAACTCTAAATCAAACACGGTTTGTGCTAGCTCTTTGAAACTTTACACAATAAAGCAGTTTCAAGTTCTATCTCTATGGTTTGTTTGCTGTTGATGTAGCCCTAAGCAGAGACTGGCAAGAATCACTTTCATGGAAAGCGCCTGCCAAGCTTCCAAAAAACTATGAGTTGCCTTAAATCTCAGCACACCCTTTTTCACCCAATCTTGATGAAACTTTCAGGTAATGATCAGTACACCAATCCCACTTGGCTCGCCAAATTTCGTTCTTCTAGGTTAAACCGTTCGTTGGCAGTAACCGGTTTCATTTTGAGGTTTCACTCTGTTTTCTCCTATAGGGATACATGTATTTGGAACTCTAAATCAAACACGGTTTGTGCTAGGTCTTTGAAACTTGACACAATAAAGCAGTTTCAAGTTCTATATCTATGGTTTGTTTGTTGTTGATGTAGCCCTAAGCAGAGACTGGCGAGAATCACTTTCATGGAAAGGGCCTGCCAAGCTTCCAAAAAACTACGAGTTGCCCGAAATATCACCACACCCTTTTTCCCCAAATCTTGATGAAACTTTCAGGTAATGATCAGTACACCAATTCCACTTGGCTCGCCAAATTTCGTTTTTCTTGGTTAAACCATTCGTTGGCAGTAACCGGTTTCATTTTGAGGTTTCACTCTGTTTTCTCCTATAGGGATACATGTATTTGGAACTCTAAATCAAACACGGTTTGTGCTAGCTCTTTGAAACTTGACACAATAAAGCAGTTTCAAGTTCTAACTCTATGGTTTGTTTGCTGTTGATGTAGCCCTAAGCAGAGACTAGCGATAATCACTTACATGAAAAGGGCCTGCCAAGATTCCAAAAAACTTGGATTTGCCTGAAATCAGCACACACTTTTTCACCCAATCTTGATGAAACTTTCAGGTAATGATCAGTACACGAATCCCACTTGGCTCGCCAAATTTCGTTCTTCTAGGTTAAACCGTTCGTTGGCAGTAACCGGTTTCATTTTGAGGTTTCACTCTGTTTTCTCCTATAAAGATACATGTATTTGGAACTCTAAATCAAACACGGTTTGTGCTAGCTCTTTGAAACTTGACACAATAAAGCAGTTTCAAGTTCTATCTCTATGGTTTGTTTGCTGTTGATTTAGCCGTAAGCAGAGACTGGCGAGAATCACTTTCATGGAAAGGGCCTGCCAAGCTTCCAAAAAACTACGAGTTGCCCGAAATGTCAGCACATACTTTTTCACCCAATCTTGATGAAACTTTCAGGGAATTATCAGTACACCAATCCCACTTGGCTCGCCAAATTTCGTTCTTCTAGGTAAAACCGTTCGTTGGCAGTAACCGGTTTCATTTTGAGGTTTCACTCTGTTTTCTCCTATAGGGATACATGTATTTGGAACTCTAAATCAAACACGGTTTGTGCTAGCTCTTTGAAACTTGACACAATAAAGCAGTTTCAAGTTCTATCTCTATGGTTTGTTTGCTGTTGATGTAGCCCTAAGCAGAGACTGGCGAGAATCACTTTCATGGAAAGGGCTTGCCAAGCTTCCAAAAAACTACGAGTTGCCCGAAATCTCAGCACACACTTTTTCACTCAATCTTGATGTAACTTTCAGGTAATGATAAGTACACCAATCCCACTTGGCTCGACAAATTTCGTTCTTCTAGGTTAAACCGTTCGTTGGCAGTAACCGGTTTCATTTTGAGGTTTCACTCTGTTTTCTCCTATAGGGATACATGTATTTGGAACTCTAAATCAAACACGGTTTGTGCTAGCTCTTTGAAACTTGACACAATAAAGCAGTTTCAAGTTCTATCTCTATGGTTTGTTTGCTGTTGATGTAGCCCTAAGCAGAGACTGGCGAGAATCACTTTCATGGAAAGGGCCTGCCAATATTCCAAAAAACTTCGAGTTGCCTGAAATCAGGACACCCTTTTTCACCCAATCTTGATGATACTTTCAGGTAATGATCAGTACACCAATCCCACTTGGCTCGCCAACTTTCGTTCTTCTAGGTTAAACCGTTCGTTGGCAGTAACCGGTTTCATTTTGAGGTTTCACTCTGTTTTCTCCTATAGGGATACATGTATTTGGAACTCTAAATCAAACACGGTTTGTGCTAGGTCTTTGAAACTTGACACAATAAAGCAGTTTCAAGTTCTATCTCTATGGTTTGTTTGCTGTTGATGTAGCCTTAAGCAGATACTGGCCAGAATCACTTTCATGGAAAGGGCCTGCCAAGCTTCCAAAAAACTACGAGTTGCCTGAAATCTCAGCACACACTTTTTCACCCAATCTTGATGAAACTTTCAGGTAATGATCAGTACACCAATCCCACTTGGCTCGCCAAATTTCGTTTTTCTAGGTTAAACAGTTCGTTGGCAGTTACCGGTTTCATTTTGAGGTTTCGCTCTGTTTTCTCCTATAGGGATACATGTATTTGGAACTCTAAATCAAACACGGTTTGTGCTAGCTCTTTGAAACTTGACACAAACTTGAAAGCAGTTTCAAGTTCTTTCTCTGTGGTGTGTTTGCTGTTGATGTAGCCCTAAGCAGAGACTGGCGAGAATCACTTTCATAGAAAGGGCCTGCCAAGCTTCCAAAAAACTACGAGTTGCCTGAAATCTCAGCACACCCTTTTTCACCCAATCTTGATGAAACTTTCAGGTAATGATCAGTACACCAATCCCACTTGGCTCGCCAAATTTCGTTCTTCTATGTTAAACCGTTCGTTGGCAGTAACCGGTTTCATTTTGAGGTTTCACTCTTTTTCTCCTATAGAGATACATGTATTTGGAACTCTAAATCAAACACAGTTTGTGCTAGCTCTTTGAAACTTGACACAATAAAGCAGTTTCAAGTTCTATCTCTATGGTTTGTTTGCTGTTGATGTAGCCCTAAGCAGAGACTGGCGAGAATCACTTTCATGGAAAGGGCCTGCCAAGCTTCCAAAAAACTACGAGTTGCCTGAAATCTCAGCAAACACGTTTTCACCCAATCTTGATGAAACTTTCAGGTAATGATCAGTACACCAATCCCACTTGGCTCGCTAAATTTCGTTCTTCTAGGTTAAACCGTTCGTTGGCAGTAACCGATTTCATTTTGAGGTTTCACTCTGTTTTTTCCTATAGGGATACATGTATTTGGAACTCTAAATCAAACACGGTTTGTGCTAGCTCTTTGAAACTTTACACAATAAAGCAGTTTCAAGTTCTTTCTCTATGGTTTGTTTGCTTTTGATGTAGCCCTAAGCAGAGCCTGGCGAGAATCACTTTCATGAAAAGGGCCTGCCAAGCTTCCAAAAAACTACGAGTTGCCTGAAATCTCAGCACACAATTTTTCACCCAATCTTGATGAAACTTTCAGGTAATGATCAGTACACCAATCCCACTTGGCTCGCCAAATTTCGTTCTTCTAGGTTAAACCGTTCGTTGGCAGTAACCGGTTTCATTTTGAGGTTTCACTCTGTTTTCCCCTATAGGGATACATGTATTTGGAACTCTAAATCAAACACGGTTTGTGCTAGCTCTTTGAAACTTGACACAATAAAGCAGTTTCAAGGTCTATCTCTATGGTTTGTTTGCTGTTGATGTAGCCCAAAGCAGAGACTGGCGAGAATCACTTTCATTGAAAGGGCCTGCCAAGCTTCCGAAAAAATACGAGTTGCCTGAAATCTCAACACACCCTTTTTCACCCAATCTTGATGAAACTTTCAGGTAATGATCAGTACACCAATCCCACTTGGCTCGCCAAATTTCGTTCTACTAGTTTAAACCGTTCGTTGGCAGTAACCGGTTTCATTTTGAGGTTTCACTCTGTTTTCTCCTATAGGGATACATGTATTTGGAACTCTAAATCAAACACGGTGTGTGCTAGCTCTTTGAAGCTTGACACAATAAAGCAGTTTCAAGTTCTATCTCTATGGTTTGTTTGCTGTTGATGTAGCCCTAAGCAGAGACTGGCGAGAATCACTTTCATGGAAAGGGCCTGCCAAGCTTCCAAAAAACTACGAGTTGCCTGAAATCTCAGAAAACACGTTTTCACCCAATCTTGATGAAACTTTCAGGTAATGATCAGTACACCAATCCCACTTGGCTCGCCAAATTTCGTTCTTCTAGGTTAAACCGTTCGTTGGCAGTAACCGGTTTCATTTTGAGGTTTCACTCTGTTTTCTCCTATAGGGATACATGTATTTGGAACTCTAAATCAAACACGGTTTGTGCTAGCTCTTTGAAACTTGACACAATAAAGCAGTTTCAGTTCTATCTCTATGGTTTGTTTGCTCTTGATGTACCCTAAGCAGAGACTGGCGAGAATCACTTTCATGGAAAGGGCCTGTCAAGCTTCCAAAAAACTACGAGTTGCCAGAAATCTCAGCACACACTTTTTCACCCAATCTTGATGAAACCTTCAGGTAATCATCAGTACACCAATCCCACTTGGCTTGCCAAATTTCGTTTTTCTAGGTTAAACCGTTCGTTGGCAGTAACCGGTTTCATTTTGAGGTTTCACTCTGTTTTCTCCTATAGGGATACATGTATTTGGAACTCTAAATCAAACACGGTTTGTGCTAGCTCTTTGAAACTTGACACAATAAAGCAGTTTCAAGTTCTTTCTCTATGGTTTGTTTACTGTTGATGTAGCCCTAAGCAGAGACTTCCGAGAATCACTTTCATGGAAAGGGCCTGCCAAGCTTCCAAAAAACTACGAGTTGCCTGAAATCTCAGCACACACTTTTTCACCCAATCTTGATGAAACTTTCAGGTAATGATCAGTACACCAATCCCACTTGGCTCGCCAAATTTCGTTCTTCTAGGTTAAACCGTTCGTTGGCAGTAACCGATTTTATTTTGAGGTTTCACTATGTTTTCTCCTATAGGGATACATGTATTTGGAACTCTAAATCAAACACGGTTTGGGCTAGCTCTTTGAAACTTGACAAAATAAAGCCGTTTCAAGTTCTATCTCTATGGATTGTTTGCTGTTGATGTAGCCCTAAGCAGAGACTGGCGAGAATCACTTTCATGGAAAGGGCCTGCCAAGCTTCCAAAAAACTACGAGTTGCCTGAAATCTCAGCAAACACTTTTTCACCCAATCTTGATGAAACTTTCAGGTAATGATCAGTACACCAATCCCACTTGGCTCGCCAAATTTCGTTCTTCTAGGTTAAACCGTTCGTTGGCAGTAACCGGTTTCATTTAGAGGTTTCACTCTGTTTTCTCCTATAGGGATACATGTATTTGGAACTCTAAATCAAACACGGTTTGTGCTAGCTCTTTGAAACTTGACACAATAAAGCAGTTTCAAGTTCTATATCTATGGTTTGTTTGTTGTTGATGTAGCCCTAAGCAGAGACTGGCGAGAATCACTTTCATGGAAAGGGCCTGCCAAGCTTCCAAAAAACTACGAGTTGCCCGAAATATCACCACACCCTTTTTCACCAAATCTTGATGAAACTTTCAGGTAATGATCAGTACACCAATTCCACTTGGCTCGCCATATTTTGTTTTTCTTGGTTAAACCATTCGTTGGCAGTAACCGGTTTCATTTTGAGGTTTCACTCTGTTTTCTCCTACAGGGATACATGTATTTGGAACTCTAAATCAAACACGGTTTGTGCTAGCTCTTTGAAACTTGACACAATAAAGCAGTTTCAAGTTCTAACTCTATGGTTTGTTTGCTGTTGATGTAGCCCTAAGCAGAGACTAGCGATAATCACTTACATGAAAAGGGCCTGCCAAGATTCCAAAAAACTTGGATTTGCCTGAAATCAGCACACACTTTTTCACCCAATCTTGATGAAACTTTCAGGTAATGATCAGTACACCAATCCCACTTGGCTCGCCAAATTTCCTTCTTCTAGGTTAAACCGTTCGTTGGCAATAACCGGTTTCATTTTGAGGTTTCACTCTGTTTTCTCCTATAGGGATACATGTATTTGGAACTCTAAATCAAACACGGTTTGTGCTAGCTCTTTGAAACTTGACACAATAAAGCAGTTTCATGTTCTATCTCTATGGTTTGTTTGCTGTTGATGTAGCCCTAAGCAGAGACTGGCGAGAATCACTTTCATGGAAAGGGCCTGCCAAGATTCCAAAAAACTTCGAGTTGCCTGAAATCAGGACACCCTTTTTCACCCAATCTTGATGAAACTTTCAGGTAATGATCAGTACACCAATCCCACTTGGCTCGCCAACTTTCGTTCTTCTAGGTTAAACCGTTCGTTGGCAGTAACCGGTTTCATTTTGAGGTTTCACTCTGTTTTCTCCTATAGGGATACATGTATTTGGAACTCTAAATCAAACACGGTTTGTGCTACGTCTTTGAAACTTGACACAATAAAGCAGTTTCAAGTTCTATCTCTTTGGTTTGTTTGCTGTTGATGTAGCCCTAAGCAGATACTGGCCAGAATCACTTTCATGGAAAGGGCCTGCCAAGCTTCCAAAAAACTACGAGTTCCCTGAAATCTCAGCACACACTTTTTCACCCAATCTTGATGAAACTTTCAGGTAATGATCAGTACACCAATCCCACTTGGCTCGCCAAATTTCGTTCTTCTAGGTTAAACTGTTCGTTGGCAGTTACCGGTTTCATTTTGAGGTTTCGCTCTGTTTTCTACTATAGGGATACATGTATTTGGAACTCTAAATCAAACACGGTTTGTGCTAGCTCTTTGAAACTTGACACAATAAAGCAGTTTCAAGTTCTTTCTCTTTGGTGTGTTTGCTGTTGATGTAGCCCTAAGCAGAGACTGGCGAGAATCACTTTCATAGAAAGGGCCTGCCAAGCTTCCAAAAAACTACGAGTTGCCTGAAATCTCAGCACACCCTTTTTCACCCAATCTTGATGAAACTTTCAGGTAATGATCAGTACACCAATCCCACTTGGCTCGCCAAATTTCGTTCTTCTATGTTAAACCGTTCGTTAGCAGTAACCGGTTTCATTTTGAGGTTTCACTCTTTTTCTCCTATAGAGATACATGTATTTGGAACTCTAAATCAAACACAGTTTGTGCTAGCTCTTTGAAACTTGACACAATAAAGAAGTTTCAAGTTCTATCTCTATGGTTTGTTTGCTGTTGATGTAGCCCTAAGCAGAGACTGGCGAGAATCACTTTCATGGAAAGGGCCTGCCAAGCTTCCAAAAAACTACGAGTTGCCTGAAATCTCAGCAAACACGTTTTCACCCAATCTTGATGAAACTTTCAGGTAATGATCAGTACACCAATCCCACTTGGCTCATTAAATTTCGTTCTTCTAGGTTAAACCGTTCGTTGGCAGTAACCGATTTCATTTTGAGGTTTCACTCTGTTTTTTCCTATAGGGATACATGTATTTGGTACTCTAAATCAAACACGGTTTGTGCTAGCTCTTTGAAACTTTACACAATAAAGCAGTTTCAAGTTCTATCTCTATGGTTGTTTGCTTTTGATGCAGCCCTAAGCAGAGACTGGCGAGAATCACTTTCATGAAAAGGGCCTGCCAAGCTTCCAAATAACTACGAGTTGCCTGAAATCTCAGCACACAATTTTTCACCCAATCTTGATGAAACTTTCAGGTAATGATCAGTACACCAATCCCACTTGGCTCGCCAAATTTCGTTCTTCTAGGTTAAACCGTTCCTTGGCAGTAACCGGTTTCATTTTGAGGTTTCACTCTGTTTTCCCCTATAGGGATACATGTATTTGGAACTCTAAATCAAACACGGTTTGTGCTAGCTCTTTGAAACTTGACAAAATAAAGCAGTTTCAAGTTCTATCTCTATGGTTTGTTTGCTGTTGATGTAGCCCTAAGCAGAGACTGGCGAGAATCACTTTCATGGAAAGGGCCTGCCAAGCTTCCAAAAAACTACGAGTTGCCTATAATCTCAGCACACACTTTTTCACCCAATCTTGATGAAACTTTCAGGTAATGATCAGTACACCAATCCCACTTGGCTCACCAAATTTCGTTCTTCTAGGTTAAACTGTTCGTTGGCAGTAACCGGTTTCATTTTGAGGTTTCACTCTGTTTTCTCCTATAGGGATACATGTATTTGGAACTCTAAATCAAACACGGTTTGTGCTAGCTCTTTGAAACTTGACACAATAAAGCAGTTTCAAGTTCTTTCTCTATGGTTTGTTTGCTGTTGATGTAGCCCTAAGCAGAGACTGGCGAGAATCACTTTCATGGAAAGGGCTTGCCAAGCTTCCAAAAAACTACGAGTTGCCCGAAATCTCAGCACACACTTTTTCACCCAATCTTGATGTAACTTTCAGGTAATGATCAGTACACCAATCCCACTTGGCTCGCCAAATTTCGTTCTTCTAGGTTAAACCGTTCGTTGGCAGTAACCGGTTTCATTTTGAGGTTACACTCTGTTTTCTCCTATAGGGATACATGTATTTGGAACTCTAAATCAAACACGGTTTGTGCTAGCTCTTTGAAACTTGACACAATAAAGCAGTTTCAAGTTCTATCTCTATGGTTTGTTTGCTGTTGATGTAGCCCTAAGCAGAGATTGGCGAGAATCACTTTCATGGAAAGGGCCTGCCAAGATTCCAAAAAACTTCGAGTTGCCTGAAATCAGGACACCCTTTTTCACCCAATCTTGATGAAACTTTCAGGTAATGATCAGTACACCAATCCCACTTGGCTCGCCAAATTTCGTTCTTCTAGGTTAAACCGTTCGTTGGCAGTAACCGGTTTCATTTTGAGGTTTCACTCTGTTTTCTCCTATAGGGATACATGTATTTGGAACTCTAAATCAAACACGGTTCGTGCTAGCTCTTTGAAACTTGACACAATAAAGCAGTTTCAAGTTCTATCTCTATGGTTTGTTTGCTGTTGATGTAGCCCTAAGCAGATACTGGCGAGAATCACTTTCATGGAAAGGGCCTGCCAAGCTTCCAAAAAACTACGAGTTGCCCGAAATCTCAGCACACACTTTTTCACCCAATCTTGATGAAACTTTCAGGTAATGATCAGAACGCCAATCCCACTTGGCTCGCCAAATTTCGTTCTTCTAGGTTAAACCGTTCGTTAGCAGTAACCGGTTTCATTTTGAGGTTTCACTCTGTTTTCTCCTATAGGGATACATGTATTTGGAACTCTAAATCAAACACGGTTTGTGCTAGCTCTTTGAAACTTGACACAATAAAGCAGTTTCAATTTCTATCTCTATGGTTTGTTTCCTGTTGATGTAGCCCTAAGCAGAGACTGGCGAGAATCACTTTCATGGAAAGGGCCTGCCAAGCTTCCAAAAAACTACGAGTTGCCCGAAATCTCAGCACACACTTTTTCACCCAATCTTGATGAAACTTTCAGGTAATGATCAGTACACCAATCCCACTTGGCTCGCCAAATTTCGTTCTTCTAGGTTAAACCGTTCATTGGCAGTAACCGGTTTCATTTTGAGGTTTCACTCTGTTTTCTTCTATAGGGATACATGTATTTGGAACTCTTAATCAAACACGGTTTGTGCTAGTTCTTTGAATCTTGACACAATAAAGCAGTTTCAAGTTCTATCTCTATGGTTTGTTTGCTGTTGATGTAGCCCTAAGCAGAGACTGGCGAGAATCACTTTCATGGAAAGGGCCTGCCAAGCTTCCAAAAAACTACGAGTTGCCTGAAATCTCAACACACACTTTTTCACCCAATCTTGATGAAACTTTCAGGTAATGATCAGTACACCAATCCCACTTGGCTCGCCAAATTTCGTTCTTCTAGGTTAAACTGTTCGTTGGCAGTTACCGGTTTCATTTTGAGGTTTCGCTCTGTTTTCTCCTATAGGGATACATGTATTTGGAACTCTAAATCAAACACGGTTTGTGCTAGCTCTTTGAAATTTGACAAAATAAAGCAGTTTCAAGTTCTTTCTCTGTGGTGTGTTTGCTGTTGATGTAGCCCTAAGCAGAGACTGGCGAGAATCACTTTCATAGAAAGGGCCTGCCAAGCTTCGAAAAAACTACGAGTTGCCTGAAATCTCAGCACACCCTTTTTTCACCCAATCTTGATGAAACTTTCAGGTAATGATCAGTACACCAATCCCACTTGGCTCGCCAAATTTCGTTCTTCTATGTTAAACCGTTCGTTGGCAGTAACCGGTTTCATTTTGAGGTTTCACTCTTTTTCTCCTATAGAGATACATGTATTTGGAACTCTAAATCAAATACGGTTTGTGCTAGCTCTTTGAAACTTGACACAATAAAGCAGTTTCAAGTTGTATCTCTATGGTTTGTTTGCTGTTGATGTAGCCCAAAGCAGAGACTGGCGAGAATCACTTTCATTGAAAGGGCCTGCCATGCTTCCAAAAAACTACGAGTCGCCTGAAATCTCAGCAAATACTTTTTCACCCAATCTTGATGGAACTTTCAGGTAATGATCAGTACACCAATCCCACTTGGCTCGCCAAATTTCGTTCTTCTAGGTTAAACCGTTCGTTGGCAGTAACCGGTTTCATTTTGAGGTTTCACTCTGTTTTCTCCTATAGGGATACATGTATTTGGAACTCTAAATCAAACATGGTTTGTGCTAGCTCTTTGAAACTTGACACAATAAAGCAGTTTCAAGTTCTATCTCTATGGTTTGTTTGCTGTTGATGTAGCCCTAAGCAGAGACTGGCGAGAATCACTTTCATGGAAAGGGCCTGCCAAGCTTCCAAAAAACTACGAGTTGCCTGAAATCTCAGCACACACTTTTTCACCCAATCTTGATGAAACTTTCAGGTAATGATCAGTACACCAATCCCACTTGGCTCACCAAATTTCGTTCTTCTAGGTTAAACTGTTCGTTGGCAGTAACCGGTTTCATTTTGAGGTTTCGCTTTGTTTTCTCCTATAGTTATACATGTATTTGGAACTCTAAATCAAACACGGTTTGTGCTAGCTCTTTGAAACTTGACACAATAAAGCAGTTTCAAGTTCTTTCTCTGTGGTGTGTTTGCTGTTGATGTAGCCCTAAGCAGAGACTGGCGAGAATCACTTTCATAGAAAGGGCCTGCCAAGCTTCCAAAAAAATACGAGTTGCCTGAAATCGCAACACACCCTTTTTCACCCAATCTTGATGAAACTTCAGGTAATGATCAGTACACCAATCCCACTTGGCTCGCCAAATTTCGTTCTTCTATGTTAAACCGTTCATTGGCAGTAACCGGTTTCATTTTGAGGTTTCACTCTTTTTCTCCTATAGAGATACATGTATTTGGAACTCTAAATCAAACACAGTTTGTGCTAGCTCTTTGAAACTTGACACAATAAAGCAGTTTCAAGTTCTATCTCTATGGTTTGTTTGCTGTTGATGTAGCCATAAGCAGAGACTGGCAAGAATCACTTTCATGGAAAGGGTCTGCCAAGCTTCCAAAAAACTACGAGTTGCCTGAAATCTCAGAAAACACGTTTCACCCAATCTTGATGAAACTTTCAGGTAATGATCAGTACACCAATCCCACTTGCTCGCCAAATTTCGTTCTTCTAGGTTAAACCGTTCGTTTGCAGTAACCGATTTCATTTTGAGGTTTCACTCTGTTTTTTCCTATAGGGATACATGTATTTGGAACTCTAAATCAAACACGGTTTGTGCTAGCTCTTTGAAACTTTACACAATAAAGCAGTTTCAAGTTCTATCTGTATGGTTGTTTGCTTTTGATGTAGCCCTAAGCAGAGACTGGCGAGAATCACTTTCATGAAAAGGGCCTGCCAAGCTTCCAAAAAAATACGAGTTGCCTGAAATCTCAGCACACAATTTTTCACCCAATCTTGATGAAACTTTCAGGTAATGATCAGTACACCAATCCCACTTGGCTCGCCAAATTTCGTTCTTCTAGGTTAAACCGTTCATTGGCAGTAACCGGTTTCATTTTGAGGTTTCACTCTGTTTTCCCCTATAGGGATACATGTATTTGGAACTCTAAATCAAACACGGTTTGTGCTAGCTCTTTGAAACTTGACACAATAAAGCAGTTTCAAGTTCTATCTCTATGGTTTGTTTGCTGTTGATGTAGCCCAAAGTAGAGACTGGCGAGAATCACTTTCATGGAAAGGGCCTGCCAAGCTTCCAAAAAACTACGAGTCGCCTGAAATCTCAGCAAATACTTTTTCACCCAATCTTGATGGAACTTTCAGGTAATGATCAGTACACCAATCCCACTTGGCTCGCCAAATTTCGTTCTTCTAGGTTAAACCGTTCGTTGGCAGTAACCGGTTTCATTTTGAGGTTTCACTCTGTTTTCTCCTATAGGGATACATGTATTTGGAACTCTAAATCAAACACGGTTTGTGCTAGCTCTTTGAAACTTGACACAATAAAGCAGTTTCAAGTTCTATCTCTATGGTTTGTTTGCTGTTGATGTAGCCCTAAGCAGAGACTGGCGAGAATCACTTCCATGGAAATGGCCAGCAAAGCTTCCAAAAAACTACGAGTCGCCTGAAATCTCAGCACACACTTTTTCTCCCAATCTTGATGAAACTTTCAGGTAATGATCAGTACACCAATCCCACTTGGCTCGCCAAATTTTGTACTTCTAGGTTAAACCGTTCGTTGGCAGTAACCGGTTTCATTTTGAGGTTTCACTCTGTTTTCTCCTATAGGGATACATGTATTTGGAACTCTAAATCAAACACGGTTTGTGCTAGCTCTTTGAAACTTGACACAATAAAGCAGTTTCAAGTTCTCTCTCCATGGTTTGTTTGCTGTTCATGTAGCCCTAAGCAGAGACTGGCGAGAATTACTTTCATGAAAAGGGCCTGCCAAGCTTCCAAAAAACTACGAGTTGCTGAAATCTCAGCAAACACTTTTTCACCCAATCTTGATGAAACTTTCAGGTAATGATCAGTACACCAATCCCACTTGGCTCGCCAAATTTCGTTCTTCTAGTTTAAACCGTTCGTTGGCAGTAACCGGTTTCATTTTGAGGTTTCACTCTGTTTTCTCCTATAGGGATACATGTATTTGGAACTCTAAATCAAACACGGTTTGTGCTAGCTCTTTGAAACTTGACACAATAAAGCAGTTTCAAGTTCTTTCTCTATGGTTTGTTTGCTGTTGATGTAACCCTAAGCAGAGACTGGCGAGAATCACTTTCATGGAAAGGGTCTGCCAAGCTTCCAAAAATTTACGAGTTGCCAGAAATCTCAGCACACACTTTTTCACCCAATCTTGATGAAACTTTCAGGTAATGATCAGTACACCAATCCCACTTGGCTCGCCAAATTTCGTTCTTCGAGGTTAAACCATTCGTTGGGAGTAACCGGTTTCATTTTGAGGTTTCACTCTGTTTTCTCCTATAGGGATACATGTATTTGGAACTCTAAATCAAACACGGTTTGTGCTAGCTCTTTGAAACTTGACACAGTAAAGCAGTTTCAAGTTCTATCTCTATGGTTTGTTTGCTGTTGATGTAGCCCTAAGCCGAGACTGGCGAGAATCACTTTCATGGACAGGGCCTGCCAAGCTTCCAAAAAACTACGAGTTGCCTGAAATCTCAGCACACACTTTTACACCCAATCTTGATGAAACTTTCAGGTTATCATCAGTACACCAATCCCACTTGGCTCGCCAAATTTCATTCTTCTAGGTTAAACCGTTCGTTGGCAGTAACCGGTTTCATTTTGAGGTTTCACTCTGTTTTCTCCTATAGGGATACATGTATTTGGAACTCTAAATCAAACACGGTTTGTGCTAGCTCTTTGAAACTTGACACAATAAAGCAGTTTCAAGTTCTATCTCTATGGTTTGTTTGCTCTTGATGTACCCTAAGCAGAGACTGGCGAGAATCACTTTCATGGAAAGGGCCTGTCAAGCTTCCAAAAAACTACGAGTTGCCAGAAATCTCAGCACACACTTTTTCACCCAATCTTGATGAAACTTTCAGGTAATCATCAGTACACCAATCCCACTTGGCTTGCCAAATTTCGTTTTTCTAGGTTAAACCGTTCGTTGGCAGTAACCGGTTTCATTTTGAGGTATCACTCTGTTTTCTCCTAAAGGGATACTTTTATTTGGAACTCAAAATCAAACACGGTTTGTGCTAGCTCTTTGAAACTTGACACAATAAAGCAGTTTCAAGTTCTGTCTCTATGGTTTGTTTGCTGTTGATGTAGCCCTAAGCAGAGACTGGCGAGAATCACTTTCATGGAAAGGGCCTGCCAAGCTTCCAAAAAACTACGAGTTGCCTGAAATCTCAGCAAACACTTTTTCACCCAATCTTGATGAAACTTTCAGGTAATGATCAGTACACCAATCCCACTTGGCTCGCCAAATTTCGTTCTTCTAGGTTAAACCGTTCATTGGCAGTAACCGGTTTCATTTTGAGGTTTCACTCTGTTTTCTCCTATAGGGATACATGTATTTGGAACTCTAAATCAAACACGGTTTGTGCTAGCTCTTTGAAACTTGACACAATAAAGCAGTTTCAAGTTCTTTCTCTATGGTTTGTTTGCTGTTGATGTAGCCCTAAGCAGACACTTCCGAGAATCACTTTCATGGAAAGGGCCTGCCAAGCTTCCAAAAAACTACGAGTTGCCTGAAATCTCAGCACACACTTTTTCACCCAATCTTGATGAAACTTTCAGGTAATGATCAGTACACCAATCCCACTTGGCTCGCCAAATTTCGTTCTTCTAGGTTAAACCGTTCGTTGGCAGTAACCGATTTTATTTTGAGGTTTCACTATGTTTTCTCCTATAGGGATACATGTATTTGGAACTCTAAATCAAACACGGTTTGTGCTAGCTCTTTGAAACTTGACACAATAAAGCAGTTTCAAGTTCTGTCTCTATGGTTTGTTTGCTGTTGATGTAGCCCTATGCAGAGACTAGCGAGAATCACTTTCATGCAAAGGGCCTGCCAAGCTTCCAAAAAACTACAAGTTGCCTGAAATCTCAGAAAACACTTTTTCAACCAATCTTGATGAAACTTTCAGGTAATGATCAGTACACCAATCCCACTTGGCTCGCCAAATTTCGTTCTTCTATGTTAAACCATTCGTTGGCAGTAACCGATTTCATTTTGAGGTTTCACTCTTTTTCTCCTATAGAGATATATGTATTTGGAACTCTAAATCAAACACGGTTTGTGCTAGCTCTTTGAAACTTGACACAATAAAGCCGTTTCAAGTTCTATCTCTATGGTTTGTTTGCTGTTGATGTAGCCCTAAGCAGAGACTGGCGAGAATCACTTTCATGGAAAGGGCCTGCCAAGCTTCCAAAAAACTACGAGTTGCCTGAAATCTCAGCAAACACTTTTTCACCCAATCTTGATGAAACTTTCAGGTAATGATCAGTACACCAATCCCACTTGGCTCGCCAAATTTCGTTCTTCTAGGTTAAACCGTTCGTTGGCAGTAACCGGTTTCATTTTGAGGTTTCACTCTGTTTTCTCCTATAGGAATACATGTATTTGGAACTCTAAATCAAACACGGTTTGTGCTAGCTCTTTGAAACTTGACACAATAAAGCAGTTTCAAGTTCGATCTCTATGGTTTGTTTGCTGTTGATGTAGCCCTAAGCAGAGACTGGCGAGTTTCACTTTCATGGAAAGGGCCTGCCAAGCTTCCAAAAAACTACGAGTTGCCTGAAATCTCAGCACACACTTTTTCTCCCAATCTTGATGAAACTTTCAGGTAATGATCAGTACACCAATCCCACTTAGCTCGCCAAATTTTGTACTTCTAGGTTAAACCGTTCGTTGGCAGTAACCGGTTTCATTTTGAGGTTTCACTCTGTTTTCTCCTATAGGGATACATGTATTTGGAACTCTAAATCAAACACGGTTTGTGCTAGCTCTTTGAAACTTGACACAATAAAGCAGTTTCAAGTTCTTTCTCTATGGTTTGTTTGCTGTTGATGTAGCCCTAAGCAGAGACTGGCGAGAATCACTTTCATGGAAAGGGCCTGCCAAGCTTCCAAAAATTTACGAGTTGCCAGAAATCTCAGCACACACTTTTTCACCCAATCTTGATGAAACTTTCAGGTAATGATCAGTACACCAATCCCACTTGGCTCGCCAAATTTCGTTCTTCGAGGTTAAACCGTTCGTTGGCAGTAACCGGTTTCATTTTGAGGTTTCACTCTGTTTTCTCCTATAGGGATACATGTATTTGGAACTCTAAATCAAACACGGTTTGTGCTAGCTCTTTGAAACTTGACACAATAAAGCAGTTTCAAGTTCTGTCTCTATGGTTTGTTTGCTGTTGATGTAGCCCTAAGCAGAGACTGGCGAGAATCACTTTCATGGAAAGGGCCTGCCAAGCTTCCAAAAAACTACGAGTTGCCTGAAATCTCAGCAAACACTTTTTCACCCAATCTTGATAAAACTTTCAGGTAATGATCAGTACACCAATCCCACTTGGCTCGCCAAGTTTCGTTCTTCTAGGTTAAACCGTTCGTTGGCAGTAACCGATTTTATTTTGAGGTTTCACTATGTTTTCTCCTATAGGGATACATGTATTTGGAACTCTAAATCAAACACGGTTTGTGCTAGCTCTTTGAAACTTGACACAATAAAGCAGTTTCAAGTTTTGTCTCTATGGTTTGTTTGCTGTTGATGTAGCCCTAAGCAGAGACTAGCGAGAATCACTTTCATGCAAAGGGCCTGCCAAGCTTCCAAAAAACTACAAGTTGCCTGAAATCTCAGCAAACACTTTTTCAACCAATCTTGATGAAACTTTCAGGTAATGATCAGTACACCAATCCCACTTGGCTCGCCAAATTTCGTTCTTCTATGTTAAACCATTCGTTGGCAGTAACCGGTTTCATTTTGAGGTTTCACTCTTTTTCTCCTATAGAGATACATGTATTTGGAACTCTAAATCAAACACGGTTTGTGCTAGCTCTTTGAAACTTGACACAATAAAGGAGTTTCAAGTTCTATCTCTATGGTTTGTTTGCTGTTGATGTAGCCCTAAGCAGAGACTGGTGAGAATCACTTTCATGGAAAGGGCCTGCCAAGCTTCCAAAAAACTACGAGTTGCCTGAAATCTCAGCAAACACTTTTTCACCCAATCTTGATGAAACTTTCAGGTAATGATCAGTACACCAATCCCACTTGGCTCGCCAAATTTCGTTCTTCTAGGTTAAACCGTTCGTTGGCAGTAACCGGTTTCATTTTGAGGTTTCACTCTGTTTTCTCCTATAGGAATACATGTATTTGGAACTCTAAATCAAACACGGTTTGTGCTAGCTCTTTGAAACTTGACACAATAAAGCAGTTTCAAGTTCTATCTCTATGGTTTGTTTGCTGTTGATGTAGCCCTAAGCAGAGACTGGCGAGATTCACTTTCATGGAAAGGGCCTGCCAAGCTTCCAAAAAACTACGAGTTGCCTGAAATCTCAGCACACAATTTTTCACCCAATCTTGATGAAACTTTCAGGTAATGATCAGTACACCAATCCCACTTGGCTCGCCAAATTTTGTACTTCTAGGTTAAACCGTTCGTTGGCAGTAACCGGTTTCATTTTGAGGTTTCACTCTGTTTTCTCCTATAGGGATACATGTATTTGGAACTCTAAATCAAACACGGTTTGTGCTAGCTCTTTGAAACTTGACACAATAAAGCAGTTTCAAGTTCTCTCTCCATGGTTTGTTTGCTGTTGATGTAGCCCTAAGCAGAGACTGGCGAGAATCACTTGCATGAAAAGGGCCTGCCAAGCTTCCAAAAAACTACGAGTTGCTGAAATCTCAGCAAACACTTTATCACCCAATCTTGATGAAACTTTCAGGTAATGATCAGTACACCAATCCCACTTGGCTCGCCAAATTTCGTTCTTCTATGTTAAACCATTCGTTGGCAGTAACCGGTTTCATTTTGAGGTTTCACTCTTTTTCTCCTATAGAGATATATGTATTTGGAACTCTAAATCAAACACGGTTTGTGCTAGCTCTTTGAAACTTGACACAATAAAGCAGTTTCAAGTTCTATCTCTATGGTTTGTTTGCTGTTGATGTAGCCCTAAGCAGAGACTGGCGAGAATCACTTTCATGGAAAGGGCCTGCCAAGCTTCCAAAAAACTACGAGTTGCCTGAAATCTCAGCAAACACTTTTTCACCCAATCTTGATGAAACTTTCAGGTAATGATCAGTACACCAATCCCACTTGGCTCGCCAAATTTCGTTCTTCTAGGTTAAACCGTTCGTTGGCAGTAACCGGTTTCATTTTGAGGTTTCACTCTGTTTTCTCCTATAGGAATACATGTATTTGGAACTCTAAATCAAACACGGTTTGTGCTAGCTCTTTGAAACTTGACACAATAAAGCAGTTTCAAGTTCGATCTCTATGGTTTGTTTGCTGTTGATGTAGCCCTAAGCAGAGACTGGCGAGTTTCACTTTCATGGAAAGGGCCTGCCAAGCTTCCAAAAAACTACGAGTTGCCTGAAATCTCAGCACACACTTTTTCTCCCAATCTTGATGAAACTTTCAGGTAATGATCAGTACACCAATCCCACTTAGCTCGCCAAATTTTGTACTTCTAGGTTAAACCGTTCGTTGGCAGTAACCGGTTTCATTTTGAGGTTTCACTCTGTTTTCTCCTATAGGGATACATGTATTTGGAACTCTAAATCAAACACGGTTTGTGCTAGCTCTTTGAAACTTGACACAATAAAGCAGTTTCAAGTTCTCTCTCCATGGTTTGTTTGCTGTTGATGTAGCCCTAAGCAGAGACTGGCGAGAATCACTTTCATGGAAAGGGCCTGCCAAGCTTCCAAAAAACTACGAGTTGCTGAAATCTCAGCAAGCACTTTTTCACCCAATCTTGATGAAACTTTCAGGTAATGATCAGTACACCAATCCCACTTGGCTCGCCAAATTTCGTTCTTCTAGGTTAAACCGTTCGTTGGCAGTAACCGGTTTCATTTTGAGGTTTCACTCTGTTTTCTCCTATAGGAATACATGTATTTGGAACTCTAAATCAAACACGGTTTGTGCTAGCTCTTTGAAACTTGACACAATAAAGCAGTTTCAAGTTCGATCTCTATGGTTTGTTTGCTGTTGATGTAGCCCTAAGCAGAGACTGGTGAGTTTCACTTTCATGGAAAGGGCCTGCCAAGCTTCCAAAAAACTACGAGTTGCCTGATATCTCAGCACACACTTTTTCTCCCAATCTTGATGAAACTTTCAGGTAATGATCAGTACACCAATCCCACTTGGCTCGCCAAATTTTGTACTTCTAGGTTAAACCGTTCGTTGGCAGTAACCGGTTTCATTTTGAGGTTTCACTCTGTTTTCTCCTATAGGGATACATGTATTTGGAACTCTAAATCAAACACGGTTTGTGCTAGCTCTTTGAAACTTGACACAATAAAGCAGTTTCAAGTTCTCTCTCCATGGTTTGTTTGCTGTTGATGTAGCCCTAAGCAGAGACTGGCGAGAATCACTTGCATGAAAAGGGCCTGCCAAGCTTCCAAAAAACTACGAGTTGCTGAAATCTCAGCAAACACTTTTTCACCCAATCTTGATGAAACTTTCAGGTAATGATCAGTACACCAATCCCACTTGGCTCGCCAAATTTCGTTCTTCTAGGTTAAACCGTTCGTTGGCAGTAACCGGTTTCATTTTGAGGTTTCACTCTGTTTTCTCCTATAGGGATACATGTATTTGGAACTCTAAATCAAACACGGTTTGTGCTAGCTCTTTGAAACTTGACACAATAAAGCAGTTTCAAGTTCTTTCTCTATGGTTTGTTTGCTGTTGATGTAGCCCTAAGCAGAGACTGGCGAGAATCACTTTCATGGAAAGGGCCTGCCAAGCTTCCAAAAATTTACGAGTTGCCAGAAATCTCAGCACACACTTTTTCACCCAATCTTGATGAAACTTTCAGGTAATGATCAGTACACCAATCCCACTTGGCTCGCCAAATTTCGTTCTTCGAGGTTAAACCGTTCGTTGGCAGTAACCGGTTTCATTTTGAGGTTTCACTCTGTTTTCTCCTATAGGGATACATGTATTTGGAACTCTAAATCAAACACGGTTTGTGCTAGCTCTTTGAAACTTGACACAATAAAGCAGTTTCAAGTTCTGTCTCTATGGTTTGTTTGCTGTTGATGTAGCCCTAAGCAGAGACTGGCGAGAATCACTTTCATGGAAAGGGCCTGCCAAGCTTCCAAAAAACTACGAGTTGCCTGAAATCTCAGCAAACACTTTTTCACCCAATCTTGATAAAACTTTCAGGTAATGATCAGTACACCAATCCCACTTGGCTCGCCAAATTTCGTTCTTCTAGGTTAAACCGTTCGTTGGCAGTAACCGATTTTATTTTGAGGTTTCACTATGTTTTCTCCTATAGGGATACATGTATTTGGAACTCTAAATCAAACACGGTTTGTGCTAGCTCTTTGAAACTTGACACAATAAAGCAGTTTCAAGTTTTGTCTCTATGGTTTGTTTGCTGTTGATGTAGCCCTAAGCAGAGACTAGCGAGAATCACTTTCATGCAAAGGGCCTGCCAAGCTTCCAAAAAACTACAAGTTGCCTGAAATCTCAGCAAACACTTTTTCAACCAATCTTGATGAAACTTTCAGGTAATGATCAGTACACCAATCCCACTTGGCTCGCCAAATTTCGTTCTTCTATGTTAAACCATTCGTTGGCAGTAACCGGTTTCATTTTGAGGTTTCACTCTTTTTCTCCTATAGAGATACATGTATTTGGAACTCTAAATCAAACACGGTTTGTGCTAGCTCTTTGAAACTTGACACAATAAAGGAGTTTCAAGTTCTATCTCTATGGTTTGTTTGCTGTTGATGTAGCCCTAAGCAGAGACTGGTGAGAATCACTTTCATGGAAAGGGCCTGCCAAGCTTCCAAAAAACTACGAGTTGCCTGAAATCTCAGCAAACACTTTTTCACCCAATCTTGATGAAACTTTCAGGTAATGATCAGTACACCAATCCCACTTGGCTCGCCAAATTTCGTTCTTCTAGGTTAAACCGTTCGTTGGCAGTAACCGGTTTCATTTTGAGGTTTCACTCTGTTTTCTCCTATAGGAATACATGTATTTGGAACTCTAAATCAAACACGGTTTGTGCTAGCTCTTTGAAACTTGACACAATAAAGCAGTTTCAAGTTCTATCTCTATGGTTTGTTTGCTGTTGATGTAGCCCTAAGCAGAGACTGGCGAGATTCACTTTCATGGAAAGGGCCTGCCAAGCTTCCAAAAAACTACGAGTTGCCTGAAATCTCAGCACACAATTTTTCTCCCAATCTTGATGAAACTTTCAGGTAATGATCAGTACACCAATCCCACTTGGCTCGCCAAATTTTGTACTTCTAGGTTAAACCGTTCGTTGGCAGTAACCGGTTTCATTTTGAGGTTTCACTCTGTTTTCTCCTATAGGGATACATGTATTTGGAACTCTAAATCAAACACGGTTTGTGCTAGCTCTTTGAAACTTGACACAATAAAGCAGTTTCAAGTTCTCTCTCCATGGTTTGTTTGCTGTTGATGTAGCCCTAAGCAGAGACTGGCGAGAATCACTTGCATGAAAAGGGCCTGCCAAGCTTCCAAAAAACTACGAGTTGCTGAAATCTCAGCAAACACTTTATCACCCAATCTTGATGAAACTTTCAGGTAATGATCAGTACACCAATCCCACTTGGCTCGCCAAATTTCGTTCTTCTAGGTTAAACCGTTCGTTGGCAGTAACTGGTTTCATTTTGAGGTTTCACTCTGTTTTCTCCTATAGGGATACATGTATTTGGAACTCTAAATCAAACACGGTTTTTGCTAGCTCTTTGAAACTTGACACAATAAAGCAGTTTCAAGTTCTTTCTCTATGGTTTGTTTGCTGTTGATGTAGCCCTAAGCAGAGACTGGCGAGAATCACTTTCATGGGTAGGGCCTGCCAAGCTTCCAAAAATTTACGAGTTGCCAGAAATCTCAGCACACACTTTTTCACCCAATCTTGATGAAACTTTCAGGTAATGATCAGTACACCAATCCCACTTGGCTCGCCAAATTTCGTTCTTCGAGGTTAAACCGTTCGTTGGCAGTAACCGGTTTCATTTTGAGGTTTCACTCTGTTTTCTCCTATAGGGATACATGTATTTGGAACTCTAAATCAAACACGGTTTGTGCTAGCTCTTTGAAACTTGACACAATAAAGCAGTTTCAAGTTCTGTCTCTATGGTTTGTTTGCTGTTGATGTAGCCCTAAGCAGAGACTGGCGAGAATCACTTTCATGGAAAGGGCCTGCCAAGCTTCCAAAAAACTACGAGTTGCCTGAAATCTCAGCAAACACTTTTTCACCCAATCTTGATGAAACTTTCAGGTAATGATCAGTACACCAATCCTACTTGGCTCGCCAAATTTCGTTCTTCTAGGTTAAACCGTTCGTTGGCAGTAACCGGTTTCATTTTGAGGTTTCACTCTGTTTTCTCCTATAGGGATACATGTATTTGGAACTCTAAATCAAACACGGTTTGTGCTAGCTCTTTGAAACTTGACACAATAAAGCAGTTTCAAGTTCTTCCTCTATGGTTTGTTTGCTGTTGATGTAGCCCTAAGCAGAGACTGGCGAGAATCACTTTCATGGAAAGGGCCTTCCAAGCTTCCAAAAAACTACAAGTTGCCTGAAATCTCAGCAAACACTTTTTCAACCAATCTTGATGAAACTTTTAGGTAATGATCAGTACACCAATCCCACTTGGCTCGCCAAATTTCGTTCTTCTAGGTGAAACAGTTCGTTGGCAGTAACCGGTTTCATTTTGAGGTTTCACTCTGTTTTCTCCTATAGGAATACATGTATTTGGAACTCTAAATCAAACACGGTTTGTGCTAGCTCTTTGAAACTTGACACAATAAAGCAGTTTCATGTTCTATCTCTATGGTTTGTTTGCTGTTGATGTAGCCCTAAGCAGAGACTGGTGAGATTCACTTTCATGGAAAGGGCGTGCCAAGCTTCCAAAAAACTACGAGTTGCCTGAAATATCAGCACACACTTTTTCTTTCAATCTTGATGAAACTTTCAGGTAATGATCAGTACACCAATCCCAGTTGGCTCGCCAAATTTTGTACTTCTAGGTTAAACCGTTGGTTGGCAGTAACCGGTTTCATTTTGAGGTTTCACTCTGTTTTCTCCTATAGGGATACATGTATTTGGAACTCTAAATCAAACACGGTTTGTGCTAGCTCTTTGAAACTTGACACAATAAAGCAGTTTCAAGTTCTCTCTCCATGGTTTGTTTGCTGTTGATGTAGCCCTAAGCAGAGACTGGCGAGAATCACTTGCATGAAAAGGGCCTGCCAAGCTTCCAAAAAACTACGAGTTGCTGAATCTCAGCAAACACTTTTTCACCCAATCTTGATGAAACTTTCAGGTAATGATCAGTACACCAATCCCACTTGGCTCGCCAAATTTCGTTCTTCTAGGTTAAACCGTTCGTTGGCAGTAACCGGTTTCATTTTGAGGTTTCACTCTGTTTTCTCCTATAGGGATACATGTATTTGGAACTCTAAATCAAACACGGTTTGTGCTAGCTCTTTGAAACTTGACACAATAAAGCAGTTTCAAGTTCTTTCTCTATGGTTTGTTTGCTGTTGATGTAGCCCTAAGCAGAGACTGGCGAGATTCACTTTCATGGAAAGGGCCTGCCAAGCTTCCAAAAAACTACGAGTTGCCTGAAATCTCAGCACACACTTTTTCACCCAATCTTGATGAAACTTTCAGGTAATGATCAGTACACCAATCCCACTTGGCTCGCCAAATTTCGTTCTTCTAGGTTAAACCGTTCGTTGGCAGTAACCGGTTTCATTTTGAGGTTTCACTCTGTTTTCTCCTATAGGGATACATGTATTTGGAACTCTAAATCAAACACGGTTTGTGCTAGCTCTTTGAAACTTGACACAATAAAGCAGTTTCAAGTTCTTTCTCTATGGTTTGTTTGCTGTTGATGTAGCCCTAAGCAGAGACTGGCGAGATTCACTTTCATGGAAAGGGCCTGCCAAGCTTCCAAAAAACTACGAGTTGCCTGAAATCTCAGCACACACTTTTTCTCCCAATCTTGATGAAACTTTCAGGTAATGATCAGTACACCAATCCCACTTGGCTCGCCAAATTTTGTACTTCTAGGTTAAACCGTTCGTTGGCAGTAACCGGTTTCATTTTGAGGTTTCACTCTGTTTTCTCCTATAGGGATACATGTATTTGGAACTCTAAATCAAACACGGTTTGTGCTAGCTCTTTGAAACTTGACACAATAAAGCAGTTTCAAGTTCTCTCTCCATGGTTTGTTTGCTGTTGATGTAGCCCTAAGCAGAGACTGGCGAGAATCACTTTCATGGAAAGGGCCTGCCAAGCTTCCAAAAAACTACGAGTTGCCTGAAATCTCAGCAAACACTTTTTCACCCAATCTTGATGAAACTTTCAGGTAATGATCAGTACACCAATCCCACTTGGCTCGCCAAATTTCGTTCTTCTAGGTTAAACCGTTCGTTGGCAGTAACCGGTTTCATTTTGAGGTTTCACTCTGTTTTCTCCTATAGGGATACATGTATTTGGAACTCTAAATCAAACACGGTTTGTGCTAGCTCTTTGAAACTTGACACAATAAAGCAGTTTCAAGTTCTTTCTCTATGGTTTGTTTGCTGTTGATGTAGCCCTAAGCAGACACTTCCGAGAATCACTTTCATGGAAAGGGCCTGCCAAGCTTCCAAAAAACTACGAGATGCCTGAAATCTCAGCACACACTTTTTCACCCAATCTTGATGAAACTTTCAGGTAATGATCAGTACACCAATCCCACTTGGCTCGCCAAATTTCGTTCTTCTAGGTTAAACCGTTCGTTGGCAGTAACCGATTTTATTTTGAGGTTTCACTATGTTTTCTCCTATAGGGATACATGTATTTGGAACTCTAAATCAAACACGGTTTGTGCTAGCTCTTTGAAACTTGACACAATAAAGCAGTTTCAAGTTCTGTCTCTATGGTTTGTTTGCTGTTGATGTAGCCCTATGCAGAGACTGGCGAGAATCACTTTCATGGAAAGGGCCTGCCAAGCTTCCAAAAAACTACGAGTTGCCTGAAATCTCAGCAAACACTTTTTCTCCCAATCTTGATGAAACTTTCAGGTAATGATCAGTACACCAATCCCACTTGGCTCGCCAAATTTTGTACTTCTAGGTTAAACCGTTCGTTGGCAGTAACCGGTTTCATTTTGAGGTTTCACTCTGTTTTCTCCTATAGGGATACATGTATTTGGAACTCTAAATCAAACACGGTTTGTGCTAGCTCTTTGAAACTTGACACAATAAAGCAGTTTCAAGTTCTCTCTCCATGGTTTGTTTGCTGTTGATGTAGCCCTAAGCAGAGACTGGCGAGAATCACTTGCATGAAAAGGGCCTGCCAAGCTTCCAAAAAACTACGAGTTGCTGAAATCTCAGCAAACACTTTTTCACCCAATCTTGATGAAACTTTCAGGTAATGATCAGTACACCAATCCCACTTGGCTCGCCAAATTTCGTTCTTCTAGGTTAAACCGTTCGTTGGCAGTAACCGGTTTCATTTTGAGGTTTCACTCTGTTTTCTCCTATAGGGATACATGTATTTGGAACTCTAAATCAAACACGGTTTGTGCTAGCTCTTTGAAACTTGACACAATAAAGCAGTTTCAAGTTCTTTCTCTATGGTTTGTTTGCTGTTGATGTAGCCCTAAGCACAGACTGGCGAGAATCACTTTCATGGAAAGGGCCTGCCAAGCTTCCAAAAAACTACGAGTTGCCTGAAATCTCAGCAAACACTTTTTCACCCAATCTTGATGAAACTTTCAGGTAATGATCAGTACACCAATCCCACTTGGCTCGCCAAATTTCGTTCTTCTAGGTTAAACCGTTCGTTGGCAGTAACCGGTTTCATTTTGAGGTTTCACTCTGTTTTCTCCTATAGGGATACATGTATTTGGAACTCTAATTCAAACACGGTTTGTGCTAGCTCTTTGAAACTTGACACAATAAAGCAGTTTCAAGTTCTTTCTCTATGGTTTGTTTGCTGTTGATGTAGCCCTAAGCAGACACTGGCGAGAATCACTTTCATGGAAAGGGCCTTCCAAGCTTCCAAAAAACTACAAGTTGCCTGAAATCTCAGCAAACACTTTTTCAACCAATCTTGATGAAACTTTCAGGTAATGATCAGTACACCAATCCCACTTGGCTCGCCAAATTTCGTTCTTCTAGGTTAAACCGTTCGTTGGCAGTTACCGTTTTAATTTTGAGGTTTCACTCTGTTTTCTCCTATAGGAATACATGTATTTCGAACTCTAAATCAAACAAGGTTTGTGCTAGCTCTTTGAGACTTGACACAATAAAGCAGTTTCATGTTCTATCTCTATGGTTTGTTTGCTGTTGATGTAGCACTAAGCAGAGACTGGCGAGATTCACTTTCATGGAAAGGGCGTGCCAAGCTTCCAAAAAACTACGAGTTGCCTGAAATATCAGCACACACTTTTTCTTTCAATCTTGATGAAACTTTCAGGTAATGATCAGTACACCAATCCCAGTTGGCTCGCCAAATTTTGTACTTCTAGGTTAAACCGTTGGTTGGCAGTAACCGGTTTCATTTTGAGGTTTCACTCTGTTTTCTCCTATAGGGATACATGTATTTGGAACTCTAAATCAAACACGGTTTGTGCTAGCTCTTTGAAACTTGACACAATAAAGCAGTTTCAAGTTCTGTCTCTATGGTTTGTTTGCTGTTGATGTAGCCCTAATCAGAGACTGGCGAGAATCACTTTCATGGAAAGGGCCTGCCAAGCTTCCAAAAAACTACGAGTTGCCTGAAATATCAGCAAACACTTTTTCACCCAATCTTGATGAAACTTTCAGGTAATGATCAGTACACCAATCCCACTTGGCTCGCCAAATTTCGTTCTTCTAGGTTAAACCGTTCGTTGGCAGTAACCGGTTTCATTTTGAGGTTTCACTCTGTTTTCTCCTATAGGGATACATGTATTTGGAACTCTAAATCAAACACGGTTTGTGCTAGCTCTTTGAAACTTGACACAATAAAGCATTTTCAAGTTCTGTCTCTATGGTTTGTTTGCTGTTGATGTAGCCCTAAGCAGAGACTGGCGAGAATCACTTTCATGCAAAGGGCCTGCCAAGCTTCCAAAAAACTACAAGTTGCCTGAAATCTCAGCAAACACTTTTTCAACCAATCTTGATGAAACTTTCAGGTAATGATCAGTACACCAATCCCACTTGGCTTGCCAAATTTCGTTCTTCTAGGTTAAACCGTTCGTTGGCAGTAACCGGTTTCATTTTGAGGTTTCACTCTGTTTTCTCCTATAGGAATACATGTATTTGGAACTCTAAATCAAACACGGTTTGTGCTAGCTCTTTGAAACTTGACACAATAAAGCAGTTTCAAGTTCTATCTCTATGGTTTGTTTGCTGTTGATGTAGCCCTAAGCAGAGACTGGCGAGATTCACTTTCATGGAAAGGGCGTGCCAAGCTTCCAAAAAACTACGAGTTGCCTGAAATCTCAGCACACACTTTTTCTCCCAATCTTGATGAAACTTTCAGGTAATGATCAGTACACCAATCCCACTTGGCTCGCCAAATTTTGTACTTCTAGGTTAAACCGTTCGTTGGCAGTAACCGGTTTCATTTTGAGGTTTCACTCTGTTTTCTCCTATAGGGATACATGTATTTGGAACTCTAAATCAAACACGGTTTGTGCTAGCTCTTTGAAACTTGACACAATAAAGAAGTTTCAAGTTCTCTCTCCATGGTTTGTTTGCTGTTGATGTAGCCCTAAGCAGAGACTGGCGAGAATCACTTGCATGAAAAGGGCCTGCCAAGCTTCCAAAAAACTACGAGTTGCTGAAATCTCAGCAAACACTTTTTCACCCAATCTTGATGAAACTTTCAGGTAATGATCAGTACACCAATCCCACTTGGCTCGCCAAATTTCGTTCTTCTATGTTAAACCGTTCGTTGGCAGTAACCGGTTTCATTTTGAGGTTTCACTCTGTTTTCTCCTATAGGGATACATGTATTTGGAACTCTAAATCAAACACGGTTTGTGCTAGCTCTTTGAAACTTGACACAATAAAGCAGTTTCAAGTTCTTTCTCTATGGTTTGTTTGCTGTTGATGTAGCCCTAAGCAGAGACTGGCGAGAATCACTTTCATGGAAAGGGCCTGCCAAGCTGCCAAAAAACTACGAGTTTCCTGAAATCTCAGCACACACTTTTTCACCCAATCTTGATGAAACTTTCAGGTAAAGATCAGTACACCAATCCCACTTGGCTCGCCAAATTTCATTCTTCTAGGTTAAACCGTTCGTTGGCAGTAACCGATTTCATTTTGAGGTTTCACTATGTTTTCTCCTATAGTGATACATGTATTTGGAACTCTAAATCAAACACGGTTTGTGCTAGCTCTTTGAAACTTGACACAATAAAGCAGTTTCAAGTTCTGTCTCTATGGTTTGTTTGCTGTTGATGTAGCCCTAAGCAGAGACTGGCGAGAATCACTTTCATGGAAAGGGCCTGCCAAGCTTCCAAAAAACTACGAGTTGCCCGAAATATCACCACACCCTTTTTCACCAAATCTTGATGAAACTTTCAGGTAATGATCAGTACACCAATTCCACTTGGCTCGCCAAATTTCGTTTTTCTTGGTTAAACCATTCGTTGGCAGTAACCGGTTTCATTTTGAGGTTTCACTCTGTTTTCTCCTATAGGGATACATGTATTTGGAACTCTAAATCAAACACGGTTTGTGCTAGCTCTTTGAAACTTGACACAATAAAGCAGTTTCAAGTTCTGTCTCTCTGGTTTGTTTGCTGTTGATGTAGCCCTAAGCAGAGACTGGCGAGAATCACTTTCATGGAAAGGGCCTGCCAAGCTTCCAAAAAACTACGAGTTGCCTGAAATCTCAGCAAACACTTTTTCACCCAATCTTGAGGAAACTTTCAGGTAATGATCAGTACACCAATCCCACTTGGCTCGCCAAATTTCGTTCTTCTAGGTTAAACCGTTCGTTGGCAGTAACCGGTTTCATTTTGAGGTTTCACTCTGTTTTCTCCTATAGGGATACATGTATTTGGAACTCTAAATCAAACACGGTTTGTGCTAGCTCTTTGAAACTTGACACAATAAAGCAGTTTCAAGTTCTTTCTCTATGGTTTGTTTGCTGTTGATGTAGCCCTAAGCAGAGACTGGCGAGAATCACTTTCATGGAAAGGGCCTGCGAAGCTACCAAAAAACTACGAGTTGCCTGAAATCTCAGCACACACTTTTTCACCCAATCTTGATGAAACTTTCAGGTAATGATCAGTACACCAATCCCACTTGGCTCGCCAAATTTCGTTCTTCTAGGTTAAACCGTTCGTTGGCAGTAACCGGTTTCATTTTGAGGTTTCACTCTGTTTTCTCCTATAGGAATACATGTATTTGGAACTCTAAATCAAACACGGTTTGTGCTAGCTCTTTGAAACTTGACACAATAAAGCAGTTTCAAGTTCTATCTCTATGGTTTGTTTGCTGTTGATGTAGCCCTAAGCAGAGACTGGCGAGATTCACTTTCATGGAAAGGGCGTGCCAAGCTTCCAAAAAACTACGAGTTGCCTGAAATCTCAGCACACACTTTTTCTCCCAATCTTGATGAAACTTTCAGGTAATGATCAGTACACCAATCCCACTTGGCTCGCCAAATTTTGTACTTCTAGGTTAAACCGTTCGTTGGCAGTAACCGGTTTCATTTTGAGGTTTCACTCTGTTTTCTCCTATAGGGATACATGTATTTGGAACTCTAAATCAAACACGGTTTGTGCTAGCTCTTTGAAACTTGACACAATAAAGCAGTTTCAAGTTCTCTCTCCATGGTTTGTTTGCTGTTGATGTAGCCCTAAGCAGAGACTGGCGAGAATCACTTGCATGAAAAGGGCCTGCCAAGCTTCCAAAAAACTACGAGTTGCTGAAATCTCAGCAAACACTTTTTCACCCAATCTTGATGAAACTTTCAGGTAATGATCAGTACACCAATCCCACTTGGCTCGCCAAATTTCGTTCTTCTAGGTTAAACCGTTCGTTGGCAGTAACCGGTTTCATTTTGAGGTTTCACTCTGTTTTCTCCTATAGGGATACATGTATTTGGAACTCTAAATCAAACACGGTTTGTGCTAGCTCTTTGAAACTTGACACAATAAAGCAGTTTCAAGTTCTTTCTCTATGGTTTGTTTGCTGTTGATGTAGCCCTAAGCAGAGACTGGCGAGAATCACTTTCATGGAAAGGGCCTGCCAAGCTTCCAAAAAACTACGAGTTGCCTGAAATCTCAGCAAACACTTTTTCACCCAATCTTGATGAAACTTTCAGGTAATGATCAGTACACCAATCCCACTTGGCTCGCCAAATTTCGTTCTTCTAGGTTAAACCGTTCGTTGGCAGTAACCGGTTTCATTTTGAGGTTTCACTCTGTTTTCTCCTATAGGGATACATGTATTTGGAACTCTAATTCAAACACGGTTTGTGCTAGCTCTTTGAAACTTGACACAATAAAGCAGTTTCAAGTTCTTTCTCTATGGTTTGTTTGCTGTTGATGTAGCCCTAAGCAGACACTGGCGAGAATCACTTTCATGGAAAGGGCCTTCCAAGCTTCCAAAAAACTACAAGTTGCCTGAAATCTCAGCAAACACTTTTTCAACCAATCTTGATGAAACTTTCAGGTAATGATCAGTACACCAATCCCACTTGGCTCGCCAAATTTCGTTCTTCTAGGTTAAACCGTTCGTTGGCAGTTACCGTTTTAATTTTGAGGTTTCACTCTGTTTTCTCCTATAGGAATACATGTATTTCGAACTCTAAATCAAACAAGGTTTGTGCTAGCTCTTTGAGACTTGACACAATAAAGCAGTTTCATGTTCTATCTCTATGGTTTGTTTGCTGTTGATGTAGCACTAAGCAGAGACTGGCGAGATTCACTTTCATGGAAAGGGCGTGCCAAGCTTCCAAAAAACTATGAGTTGCCTGAAATATCAGCACACACTTTTTCTTTCAATCTTGATGAAACTTTCAGGTAATGATCAGTACACCAATCCCAGTTGGCTCGCCAAATTTTGTACTTCTAGGTTAAACCGTTGGTTGGCAGTAACCGGTTTCATTTTGAGGTTTCACTCTGTTTTCTCCTATAGGGATACATGTATTTGGAACTCTAAATCAAACACGGTTTGTGCTAGCTCTTTGAAACTTGACACAATAAAGCAGTTTCAAGTTCTGTCTCTATGGTTTGTTTGCTGTTGATGTAGCCCTAAGCAGAGACTGGCGAGAATCACTTTCATGGAAAGGGCCTGCCAAGCTTCCAAAAAACTACGAGTTGCCTGAAATATCAGCAAACACTTTTTCACCCAATCTTGATGAAACTTTCAGGTAATGATCAGTACACCAATCCCACTTGGCTCGCCAAATTTCGTTCTTCTAGGTTAAACCGTTCGTTGGCAGTAACCGGTTTCATTTTGAGGTTTCACTCTGTTTTCTCCTATAGGGATACATGTATTTGGAACTCTAAATCAAACACGGTTTGTGCTAGCTCTTTGAAACTTGACACAATAAAGCATTTTCAAGTTCTGTCTCTATGGTTTGTTTGCTGTTGATGTAGCCCTAAGCAGAGACTGGCGAGAATCACTTTCATGCAAAGGGCCTGCCAAGCTTCCAAAAAACTACAAGTTGCCTGAAATCTCAGCAAACACTTTTTCAACCAATCTTGATGAAACTTTCAGGTAATGATCAGTACACCAATCCCACTTGGCTTGCCAAATTTCGTTCTTCTAGGTTAAACCGTTCGTTGGCAGTAACCGGTTTCATTTTGAGGTTTCACTCTGTTTTCTCCTATAGGAATACATGTATTTGGAACTCTAAATCAAACACGGTTTGTGCTAGCTCTTTGAAACTTGACACAATAAAGCAGTTTCAAGTTCTATCTCTATGGTTTGTTTGCTGTTGATGTAGCCCTAAGCAGAGACTGGCGAGATTCACTTTCATGGAAAGGGCGTGCCAAGCTTCCAAAAAACTACGAGTTGCCTGAAATCTCAGCACACACTTTTTCTCCCAATCTTGATGAAACTTTCAGGTAATGATCAGTACACCAATCCCACTTGGCTCGCCAAATTTTGTACTTCTAGGTTAAACCGTTCGTTGGCAGTAACCGGTTTCATTTTGAGGTTTCACTCTGTTTTCTCCTATAGGGATACATGTATTTGGAACTCTAAATCAAACACGGTTTGTGCTAGCTCTTTGAAACTTGACACAATAAAGAAGTTTCAAGTTCTCTCTCCATGGTTTGTTTGCTGTTGATGTAGCCCTAAGCAGAGACTGGCGAGAATCACTTGCATGAAAAGGGCCTGCCAAGCTTCCAAAAAACTACGAGTTGCTGAAATCTCAGCAAACACTTTTTCACCCAATCTTGATGAAACTTTCAGGTAATGATCAGTACACCAATCCCACTTGGCTCGCCAAATTTCGTTCTTCTATGTTAAACCGTTCGTTGGCAGTAACCGGTTTCATTTTGAGGTTTCACTCTGTTTTCTCCTATAGGGATACATGTATTTGGAACTCTAAATCAAACACGGTTTGTGCTAGCTCTTTGAAACTTGACACAATAAAGCAGTTTCAAGTTCTTTCTCTATGGTTTGTTTGCTGTTGATGTAGCCCTAAGCAGAGACTGGCGAGAATCACTTTCATGGAAAGGGCCTGCCAAGCTGCCAAAAAACTACGAGTTTCCTGAAATCTCAGCACACACTTTTTCACCCAATCTTGATGAAACTTTCAGGTAAAGATCAGTACACCAATCCCACTTGGCTCGCCAAATTTCGTTCTTCTAGGTTAAACCGTTCGTTGGCAGTAACCGATTTCATTTTGAGGTTTCACTATGTTTTCTCCTATAGTGATACATGTATTTGGAACTCTAAATCAAACACGGTTTGTGCTAGCTCTTTGAAACTTGACACAATAAAGCAGTTTCAAGTTCTGTCTCTATGGTTTGTTTGCTGTTGATGTAGCCCTAAGCAGAGACTGGCGAGAATCACTTTCATGGAAAGGGCCTGCCAAGCTTCCAAAAAACTACGAGTTGCCCGAAATATCACCACACCCTTTTTCACCAAATCTTGATGAAACTTTCAGGTAATGATCAGTACACCAATTCCACTTGGCTCGCCAAATTTCGTTTTTCTTGGTTAAACCATTCGTTGGCAGTAACCGGTTTCATTTTGAGGTTTCACTCTGTTTTCTCCTATAGGGATACATGTATTTGGAACTCTAAATCAAACACGGTTTGTGCTAGCTCTTTGAAACTTGACACAATAAAGCAGTTTCAAGTTCTGTCTCTATGGTTTGTTTGCTGTTGATGTAGCCCTAAGCAGAGACTGGCGAGAATCACTTTCATGGAAAGGGCCTGCCAAGCTTCCAAAAAACTACGAGTTGCCTGAAATCTCAGCAAACACTTTTTCACCCAATCTTGAGGAAACTTTCAGGTAATGATCAGTACACCAATCCCACTTGGCTCGCCAAATTTCGTTCTTCTAGGTTAAACCGTTCGTTGGCAGTAACCGGTTTCATTTTGAGGTTTCACTCTGTTTTCTTTTATAGGGATACATGTATTTGGAACTCTAAATCAAACAAGGTTTGTGCTAGCTCTTTGAAACTTGACACAATAAAGCAGTTTCAAGTTCTTTCTCTATGGTTTGTTTGCTGTTGATGTAGCCCTAAGCAGAGACTGGCGAGAATCACTTTCATGGAAAGGGCCTGCGAAGCTACCAAAAAACTACGAGTTGCCTGAAATCTCAGCACACACTTTTTCACCCAATCTTGATGAAACTTTCAGGTAATGATCAGTACACCAATCCCACTTGGCTCGCCAAATTTCGTTCTTCTAGGTTAAACCGTTCGTTGGCAGTAACCGGTTTCATTTTGAGGTTTCACTCTGTTTTCTCCTATAGGAATACATGTATTTGGAACTCTAAATCAAACACGGTTTGTGCTAGCTCTTTGAAACTTGACACAATAAAGCAGTTTCAAGTTCTATCTCTATGGTTTGTTTGCTGTTGATGTAGCCCTAAGCAGAGACTGGCGAGATTCACTTTCATGGAAAGGGCGTGCCAAGCTTCCAAAAAACTACGAGTTGCCTGAAATCTCAGCACACACTTTTTCTCCCAATCTTGATGAAACTTTCAGGTAATGATCAGTACACCAATCCCACTTGGCTCGCCAAATTTTGTACTTCTAGGTTAAACCGTTCGTTGGCAGTAACCGGTTTCATTTTGAGGTTTCACTCTGTTTTCTCCTATAGGGATACATGTATTTGGAACTCTAAATCAAACACGGTTTGTGCTAGCTCTTTGAAACTTGACACAATAAAGCAGTTTCAAGTTCTCTCTCCATGGTTTGTTTGCTGTTGATGTAGCCCTAAGCAGAGACTGGCGAGAATCACTTGCATGAAAAGGGCCTGCCAAGCTTCCAAAAAACTACGAGTTGCTGAAATCTCAGCAAACACTTTTTCACCCAATCTTGATGAAACTTTCAGGTAATGATCAGTACACCAATCCCACTTGGCTCGCCAAATTTCGTTCTTCTAGGTTAAACCGTTCGTTGGCAGTAACCGGTTTCATTTTGAGGTTTCACTCTGTTTTCTCCTATAGGGATACATGTATTTGGAACTCTAAATCAAACACGGTTTGTGCTAGCTCTTTGAAACTTGACACAATAAAGCAGTTTCAAGTTCTTTCTCTATGGTTTGTTTGCTGTTGATGTAGCCCTAAACAGAGACTGGCGAGAATCACTTTCATGGAAAGGGCCTGCCAAGCTTCCAAAAATTTACGAGTTGCCAGAAATCTCAGCACACACTTTTTCACCCAATCTTGATGAAACTTTCAGGTAATGATCAGTACACCAATCCCACGTGGCTCGCCAAATTTCGTTCTTCGAGGTTAAACCGTTCGTTGGCAGTAACCGGTTTCATTTTGAGGTTTCACTCTGTTTTCTCCTATAGGGATACATGTATTTGGAACTCTAAATCAAACACGGTTTGTGCTAGCTCTTTGAAACTTGACACAATAAAGCAGTTTCAAGTTCTGTCTCTATGGTTTGTTTGCTGTTGATGTAGCCCTAAGCAGAGAATGGCGAGAATCACTTTCATGTAAAGGGCCTCCCAAGCTTCCAAAAAACTACGAGTTGCCTGAAATCTCAGCACACACTTTTTCACCCAATCTTGATGAAACTTTCAGGTAATGATCAGTACACCAATCCCACTTGGCTCGCCAAATTTAGTTCTTCTAGGTTAAACCGTTCGTTGGCAGTAACCGATTTCATTTTGAGGTTTCACTATGTTTTCTCCTATAGGGATACATGTATTTGGAACTCTAAATCAAACACGGTTTGTGCTAGCTCTTTGAAACTTGACACAATAAAGCAGTTTCAAGTTCTGTCTCTATGGTTTGTTTGCTGTTGATGTAGCCCTAAGCAGAGACTGGCGAGAATCACTTTCATGCAAAGGGCCTGCCAAGCTTCCAAAAAACTACAAGTTGCCTGAAATCTCAGCAAACCCTTTTCACCCAATCTTGATGAAACTTTCAGGTAATGATCAGTACACCAATCCCACTTGGCTCGCCAAATTTCGTTCTTCTAGGTTAAACCGTTCGTTGGCAGTAACCGGTTTCATTTTGAGGTTTCACTCTGTTTTCTCCTATAGGAATACATGTATTTGGAACTCTAAATCAAACACGGTTTGTGCTAGCTCTTTGAAACTTGACACAATAAAGCAGTTTCAAGTTCTATCTCTATGGTTTGTTTGCTGTTGATGTAGCCCTAAGCAGAGACTGGCGAGATTCACTTTCATGGAAAGGGCGTGCCAAGCTTCCAAAAAACTACGAGTTGCCTGAAATCTCAGCACACACTTTTTCTCCCAATCTTGATGAAACTTTCAGGTAATGATCAGTACACCAATCCCACTTGGCTCGCCAAATTTTGTACTTCTAGGTTAAACCGTTCGTTGGCAGTAACCGGTTTCATTTTGAGGTTTCACTCTGTTTTCTCCTATAGGGATACATGTATTTGGAACTCTAAATCAAACACGGTTTGTGCTAGCTCTTTGAAACTTGACACAATAAAGCAGTTTCAAGTTCTCTCTCCATGGTTTGTTTGCTGTTGATGTAGCCCTAATCAGAGACTGGAGAGAATCACTTGCATGAAAAGGGCCTGCCAAGCTTCCAAAAAACTACGAGTTGCTGAAATCTCAGCAAACACTTTTTCACCAAATCTTGATGAAACTTTCAGGTAATGATCAGTACACCAATCCCACTTGGCTCGCCAAATTTCGTTCTTCTAGGTTAAACCGTTCGTTGGCAGTAACCGGTTTCATTTTGAGGTTTCACTCTGTTTTCTCCTATAGGGATACATGTATTTGGAACTCTAAATCAAACACGGTTTGTGCTAGCTCTTTGAAACTTGACACAATAAAGCAGTTTCAAGTTCTTTCTCTATGGTTTGTTTGCTGTTGATGTAGCCCTAAGCAGAGACTGGCGAGAATCACTTTCATGGAAAGGGCCTGCCAAGCTTCCAAAAATTTACGAGTTGCCAGAAATCTCAGCACACACTTTTTCACCCAATCTTGATGAAACTTTCAGGTAATGATCAGTACACCAATCCCACTTGGCTCGCCAAATTTCGTTCTTCGAGGTTAAACCGTTCGTTGGCAGTAACCGGTTTCATTTTGAGGTTTCACTCTGTTTTCTCCTATAGGGATACATGTATTTGGAACTCTAAATCAAACACGGTTTGTGCTAGCTCTTTGAAACTTGACACAATAAAGAAGTTTCAAGTTCTGTCTCTATGGTTTGTTTGCTGTTGATGTAGCCCTAAGCAGAGACTGGCGAGAATCACTTTCATGGAAAGGGCCTGCCAAGCTTCCAAAAAACTACGAGTTGCCTGAAATCTCAGCAAACACTTTTTCACCCAATCTTGATGAAACTTTCAGGTAATGATCAGTACACCAATCCCACTTGGCTCGCCAAATTTCGTTCTTCTAGGTTAAACCGTTCGTTGGCAGTAACCGGTTTCATTTTGAGGTTTCACTCTGTTTTCTCCTATAGGGATACATGTATTTGGAACTCTAAATCAAACACGGTTTGTGCTAGCTCTTTGAAACTTGACACAATAAAGCAGTTTCAAGTTCTTTCTCTATGGTTTGTTTGCTGTTGATGTAGCCCTAAGCAGAGACTGGCGAGAATCACTTTCATGGAAAGGGCCTGCCAAGCTTCCAAAAAACTACAAGTTGCCTGAAATCTCAGCACACACTTTTTCACCCAATCTTGATGAAACTTTCAGGTAATGATCAGTACACCAATCCCACTTGGCTCGCCAAATTTTGTACTTCTAGGTTAAACCGTTCGTTGGCAGTAACCGGTTTCATTTTGAGGTTTCACTCTGTTTTCTCCTATAGGGATACATGTATTTGGAACTCTAAATCAAACACGGTTTGTGCTAGCTCTTTGAAACTTGACACAATAAAGCAGTTTCAAGTTCTCTCTCCATGGTTTGTTTGCTGTTGATGTAGCCCTAAGCAGAGACTGGCGAGAATCACTTGCATGAAAAGGGCCTGCCAAGCTTCCAAAAAACTACGAGTTGCCTGAAATCTCAGCACACACTTTTTCACCCAATCTTGATGAAACTTTCAGGTAATGATCAGTACACCAATCCCACTTGGCTCGCCAAATTTCGTTCTTCTAGTTTAAACCGTTCGTTGGCAGTAACCGATTTCATTTTGAGGTTTCACTATGTTTTCTCCTATAGGGATACATGTATTTGGAACTCTAAATCAAACACGGTTTGTGCTAGCTCTTTGAAACTTGACACAATAAAGCAGTTTCAAGTTCTGTCTCTATGGTTTGTTTGCTGTTGATGTAGCCCTAAGCAGAGACTGGCGAGAATCACTTTCATGCAAAGGGCCTGCCAAGCTTCCAAAAAACTACAAGTTGCCTGAAATCTCAGCAAACCCTTTTCACCCAATCTTGATGAAACTTTCAGGTAATGATCAGTACACCAATCCCACTTGGCTCGCCAAATTTCGTTCTTCTAGGTTAAACCGTTCGTTGGCAGTAACCGGTTTCATTTTGAGGTTTCACTCTGTTTTCTCCTATAGGAATACATGTATTTGGAACTCTAAATCAAACACGGTTTGTGCTAGCTCTTTGAAACTTGACACAATAAAGCAGTTTCAAGTTCTATCTCTATGGTTTGTTTGCTGTTGATGTAGCCCTAAGCAGAGACTGGCGAGATTCACTTTCATGGAAAGGGCGTGCCAAGCTTCCAAAAAACTACGAGTTGCCTGAAATCTCAGCACACACTTTTTCTCCCAATCTTGATGAAACTTTCAGGTAATGATCAGTACACCAATCCCACTTGGCTCGCCAAATTTTGTACTTCTAGGTTAAACCGTTCGTTGGCAGTAACCGGTTTCATTTTGAGGTTTCACTCTGTTTTCTCCTATAGGGATACATGTATTTGGAACTCTAAATCAAACACGGTTTGTGCTAGCTCTTTGAAACTTGACACAATAAAGCAGTTTCAAGTTCTCTCTCCATGGTTTGTTTGCTGTTGATGTAGCCCTAAGCAGAGACTGGCGAGAATCACTTGCATGAAAAGGGCCTGCCAAGCTTCCAAAAAACTACGAGTTGCTGAAATCTCAGCAAACACTTTTTCACCCAATCTTGATGAAACTTTCAGGTAATGATCAGTACACCAATCCCACTTGGCTCGCCAAATTTCGTTCTTCTAGGTTAAACCGTTCGTTGGCAGTAACCGGTTTCATTTTGAGGTTTCACTCTGTTTTCTCCTATAGGGATACATGTATTTGGAACTCTAAATCAAACACGGTTTGTGCTAGCTCTTTGAAACTTGACACAATAAAGCAGTTTCAAGTTCTTTCTCTATGGTTTGTTTGCTGTTGATGTAGCCCTAAACAGAGACTGGCGAGAATCACTTTCATGGAAAGGGCCTGCCAAGCTTCCAAAAATTTACGAGTTGCCAGAAATCTCAGCACACACTTTTTCACCCAATCTTGATGAAACTTTCAGGTAATGATCAGTACACCAATCCCACGTGGCTCGCCAAATTTCGTTCTTCGAGGTTAAACCGTTCGTTGGCAGTAACCGGTTTCATTTTGAGGTTTCACTCTGTTTTCTCCTATAGGGATACATGTATTTGGAACTCTAAATCAAACATGGTTTGTGCTAGCTCTTTGAAACTTGACACAATAAAGCAGTTTCAAGTTCTGTCTCTATGGTTTGTTTGCTGTTGATGTAGCCCTAAGCAGAGACTGGCGAGAATCACTTTCATGTAAAGGGCCTCCCAAGCTTCCAAAAAACTACGAGTTGCCTGAAATCTCAGCACACACTTTTTCACCCAATCTTGATGAAACTTTCAGGTAATGATCAGTACACCAATCCCACTTGGCTCGCCAAATTTCGTTCTTCTAGGTTAAACCGTTCGTTGGCAGTAACCGATTTCATTTTGAGGTTTCACTATGTTTTCTCCTATAGGGATACATGTATTTGGAACTCTAAATCAAACACGGTTTGTGCTAGCTCTTTGAAACTTGACACAATAAAGCAGTTTCAAGTTCTGTCTCTATGGTTTGTTTGCTGTTGATGTAGCCCTAAGCAGAGACTGGCGAGAATCACTTTCATGCAAAGGGCCTGCCAAGCTTCCAAAAAACTACAAGTTGCCTGAAATCTCAGCAAACCCTTTTCCCCCAATCTTGATGAAACTTTCAGGTAATGATCAGTACACCAATCCCACTTGGCTCGCCAAATTTCGTTCTTCTAGGTTAAACCGTTCGTTGGCAGTAACCGGTTTCATTTTGAGGTTTCACTCTGTTTTCTCCTATAGGAATACATGTATTTGGAACTCTAAATCAAACACGGTTTGTGCTAGCTCTTTGAAACTTGACACAATAAAGCAGTTTCAAGTTCTATCTCTATGGTTTGTTTGCTGTTGATGTAGCCCTAAGCAGAGACTGGCGAGAATCACTTTCATGGAAAGGGCCTGCCAAGCTTCCAAAAAACTACGAGTTGCCTGAAATCTCAGCACACACTTTTTCTCCCAATATTGATGAAACTTTCAGGTAATGATCAGTACACCAATCCCACTTGGCTCGCCAAATTTTGTACTTCTAGGTTAAACCGTTCGTTGGCAGTAACCGGTTTCATTTTGAGGTTTCACTCTGTTTTCTCCTATAGGGATACATGTATTTGGAACTCTAAATCAAACACGGTTTGTGCTAGCTCTTTGAAACTTGACACAATAAAGCAGTTTCAAGTTCTCTCTCCATGGTTTGTTTGCTGTTGATGTAGCCCTAATCAGAGACTGGAGAGAATCACTTGCATGAAAAGGGCCTGCCAAGCTTCCAAAAAACTACGAGTTGCTGAAATCTCAGCAAACACTTTTTCACCAAATCTTGATGAAACTTTCAGGTAATGATCAGTACACCAATCCCACTTGGCTCGCCAAATTTCGTTCTTCTAGGTTAAACCGTTCGTTGGCAGTAACCGGTTTCATTTTGAGGTTTCACTCTGTTTTCTCCTATAGGGATACATGTATTTGGAACTCTAAATCAAACACGGTTTGTGCTAGCTCTTTGAAACTTGACACAATAAAGCAGTTTCAAGTTCTTTCTCTATGGTTTGTTTGCTGTTGATGTAGCCCTAAGCAGAGACTGGCGAGAATCACTTTCATGGAAAGGGCCTGCCAAGCTTCAAAAAATTTACGAGTTGCCAGAAATCTCAGCACACACTTTTTCACCCAATCTTGATGAAACTTTCAGGTAATGATCAGTACACCAATCCCACTTGGCTCGCCAAATTTCGTTCTTCGAGGTTAAACCGTTCGTTGGCAGTAACCGGTTTCATTTTGAGGTTTCACTCTGTTTTCTCCTATAGGGATACATGTATTTGGAACTCTAAATCAAACACGGTTTGTGCTAGCTCTTTGAAACTTGACACAATAAAGAAGTTTCAAGTTCTGTCTCTATGGTTTGTTTGCTGTTGATGTAGCCCTAAGCAGAGACTGGCGAGAATCACTTTCATGGAAAGGGCCTGCCAAGCTTCCAAAAAACTACGAGTTGCCTGAAATCTCAGCAAACACTTTTTCACCCAATCTTGATGAAACTTTCAGGTAATGATCAGTACACCAATCCCACTTGGCTCGCCAAATTTCGTTCTTCTAGGTTAAACCGTTCGTTGGCAGTAACCGGTTTCATTTTGAGGTTTCACTCTGTTTTCTCCTATAGGGATACATGTATTTGGAACTCTAAATCAAACACGGTTTGTGCTAGCTCTTTGAAACTTGACACAATAAAGCAGTTTCAAGTTCTTTCTCTATGGTTTGTTTGCTGTTGATGTAGCCCTAAGCAGAGACTGGCGAGAATCACTTTCATGGAAAGGGCCTGCCAAGCTTCCAAAAAACTACAAGTTGCCTGAAATCTCAGCACACACTTTTTCACCCAATCTTGATGAAACTTTCAGGTAATGATCAGTACACCAATCCCACTTGGCTCGCCAAATTTTGTACTTCTAGGTTAAACCGTTCGTTGGCAGTAACCGGTTTCATTTTGAGGTTTCACTCTGTTTTCTCCTATAGGGATACATGTATTTGGAACTCTAAATCAAACACGGTTTGTGCTAGCTCTTTGAAACTTGACACAATAAAGCAGTTTCAAGTTCTCTCTCCATGGTTTGTTTGCTGTTGATGTAGCCCTAAGCAGAGACTGGCGAGAATCACTTGCATGAAAAGGGCCTGCCAAGCTTCCAAAAAACTACGAGTTGCCTGAAATCTCAGCACACACTTTTTCACCCAATCTTGATGAAACTTTCAGGTAATGATCAGTACACCAATCCCACTTGGCTCGCCAAATTTCGTTCTTCTAGTTTAAACCGTTCGTTGGCAGTAACCGATTTCATTTTGAGGTTTCACTATGTTTTCTCCTATAGGGATACATGTATTTGGAACTCTAAATCAAACACGGTTTGTGCTAGCTCTTTGAAACTTGACACAATAAAGCAGTTTCAAGTTCTGTCTCTATGGTTTGTTTGCTGTTGATGTAGCCCTAAGCAGAGACTGGCGAGAATCACTTTCATGCAAAGGGCCTGCCAAGCTTCCAAAAAACTACAAGTTGCCTGAAATCTCAGCAAACCCTTTTCACCCAATCTTGATGAAACTTTCAGGTAATGATCAGTACACCAATCCCACTTGGCTCGCCAAATTTCGTTCTTCTAGGTTAAACCGTTCGTTGGCAGTAACCGGTTTCATTTTGAGGTTTCACTCTGTTTTCTCCTATAGGAATACATGTATTTGGAACTCTAAATCAAACACGGTTTGTGCTAGCTCTTTGAAACTTGACACAATAAAGCAGTTTCAAGTTCTATCTCTATGGTTTGTTTGCTGTTGATGTAGCCCTAAGCAGAGACTGGCGAGAATCACTTTCATGGAAAGGGCGTGCCAAGCTTCCAAAAAACTACGAGTTGCCTGAAATCTCAGCACACACTTTTTCTCCCAATCTTGATGAAACTTTCAGGTAATGATCAGTACACCAATCCCACTTGGCTCGCCAAATTTTGTACTTCTAGGTTAAACCGTTCGTTGGCAGTAACCGGTTTCATTTTGAGGTTTCACTCTGTTTTCTCCTATAGGGATACATGTATTTGGAACTCTAAATCAAACACGGTTTGTGCTAGCTCTTTGAAACTTGACACAATAAAGCAGTTTCAAGTTCTCTCTCCATGGTTTGTTTGCTGTTGATGTAGCCCTAAGCAGAGACTGGCGAGAATCACTTGCATGAAAAGGGCCTGCCAAGCTTCCAAAAAACTACGAGTTGCTGAAATCTCAGCAAACACTTTTTCACCCAATCTTGATGAAACTTTCAGGTAATGATCAGTACACCAATCCCACTTGGCTCGCCAAATTTCGTTCTTCTAGGTTAAACCGTTCGTTGGCAGTAACCGGTTTCATTTTGAGGTTTCACTCTGTTTTCTCCTATAGGGATACATGTATTTGGAACTCTAAATCAAACACGGTTTGTGCTAGCTCTTTGAAACTTGACACAATAAAGCAGTTTCAAGTTCTTTCTCTATGGTTTGTTTGCTGTTGATGTAGCCCTAAACAGAGACTGGCGAGAATCACTTTCATGGAAAGGGCCTGCCAAGCTTCCAAAAATTTACGAGTTGCCAGAAATCTCAGCACACACTTTTTCACCCAATCTTGATGAAACTTTCAGGTAATGATCAGTACACCAATCCCACGTGGCTCGCCAAATTTCGTTCTTCGAGGTTAAACCGTTCGTTGGCAGTAACCGGTTTCATTTTGAGGTTTCACTCTGTTTTCTCCTATAGGGATACATGTATTTGGAACTCTAAATCAAACATGGTTTGTGCTAGCTCTTTGAAACTTGACACAATAAAGCAGTTTCAAGTTCTGTCTCTATGGTTTGTTTGCTGTTGATGTAGCCCTAAGCAGAGACTGGCGAGAATCACTTTCATGTAAAGGGCCTCCCAAGCTTCCAAAAAACTACGAGTTGCCTGAAATCTCAGCACACACTTTTTCACCCAATCTTGATGAAACTTTCAGGTAATGATCAGTACACCAATCCCACTTGGCTCGCCAAATTTCGTTCTTCTAGGTTAAACCGTTCGTTGGCAGTAACCGATTTCATTTTGAGGTTTCACTATGTTTTCTCCTATAGGGATACATGTATTTGGAACTCTAAATCAAACACGGTTTGTGCTAGCTCTTTGAAACTTGACACAATAAAGCAGTTTCAAGTTCTGTCTCTATGGTTTGTTTGCTGTTGATGTAGCCCTAAGCAGAGACTGGCGAGAATCACTTTCATGCAAAGGGCCTGCCAAGCTTCCAAAAAACTACAAGTTGCCTGAAATCTCAGCAAACCCTTTTCACCCAATCTTGATGAAACTTTCAGGTAATGATCAGTACACCAATCCCACTTGGCTCGCCAAATTTCGTTCTTCTAGGTTAAACCGTTCGTTGGCAGTAACCGGTTTCATTTTGAGGTTTCACTCTGTTTTCTCCTATAGGAATACATGTATTTGGAACTCTAAATCAAACACGGTTTGTGCTAGCTCTTTGAAACTTGACACAATAAAGCAGTTTCAAGTTCTATCTCTATGGTTTGTTTGCTGTTGATGTAGCCCTAAGCAGAGACTGGCGAGAATCACTTTCATGGAAAGGGCCTGCCAAGCTTCCAAAAAACTACGAGTTGCCTGAAATCTCAGCACACACTTTTTCTCCCAATATTGATGAAACTTTCAGGTAATGATCAGTACACCAATCCCACTTGGCTCGCCAAATTTTGTACTTCTAGGTTAAACCGTTCGTTGGCAGTAACCGGTTTCATTTTGAGGTTTCACTCTGTTTTCTCCTATAGGGATACATGTATTTGGAACTCTAAATCAAACACGGTTTGTGCTAGCTCTTTGAAACTTGACACAATAAAGCAGTTTCAAGTTCTCTCTCCATGGTTTGTTTGCTGTTGATGTAGCCCTAATCAGAGACTGGAGAGAATCACTTGCATGAAAAGGGCCTGCCAAGCTTCCAAAAAACTACGAGTTGCTGAAATCTCAGCAAACACTTTTTCACCAAATCTTGATGAAACTTTCAGGTAATGATCAGTACACCAATCCCACTTGGCTCGCCAAATTTCGTTCTTCTAGGTTAAACCGTTCGTTGGCAGTAACCGGTTTCATTTTGAGGTTTCACTCTGTTTTCTCCTATAGGGATACATGTATTTGGAACTCTAAATCAAACACGGTTTGTGCTAGCTCTTTGAAACTTGACACAATAAAGCAGTTTCAAGTTCTTTCTCTATGGTTTGTTTGCTGTTGATGTAGCCCTAAGCAGAGACTGGCGAGAATCACTTTCATGGAAAGGGCCTGCCAAGCTTCCAAAAATTTACGAGTTGCCAGAAATCTCAGCACACACTTTTTCACCCAATCTTGATGAAACTTTCAGGTAATGATCAGTACACCAATCCCACTTGGCTCGCCAAATTTCGTTCTTCTAGGTTAAACCGTTCGTTGGCAGTAACCGGTTTCATTTTGAGGTTTCACTC
>NW_027523334.1:0-51155 GCF_052094955.1 Ictidomys tridecemlineatus
TGTATGTGAGAACAAGTGGATAGACAGCATCCAAAGCTAACTGCTCCCTCCACATGCAAGGGACTGTTGACCCAGGGTCAGGGCTGCCTGCCACTTACATTCAGCATCTCAGACACAGCTGTCTCAAGAAGCATACCATGAGGGCTTTCTGGAGAAAATTATTCCAAGAAGTACTGTAGATAGTAAAAACTGATCAAATTAAAAAAAAACTTGAATACGAAAAGGACATATAATGGTCATGAACAACCAGAACAATAGCGTTTAGAGCCATCTAATTATAGTAAATGTATTAACAAAGCTGAATGCAAATGTCAAGTATCTTAGGCTAGGGATATGTTGAGTAAGGTGATCATGTAGTCTTTCTTACTACTCTGCATAGTGCATACAGTAGGTTTTAAAAAAATATTTGTTGAGTGAATAACATTAAAAAAAGAAATTGGTAATGATAATACAAAACTGAAAAATCCAGATCATTTTGATAGAACCAGGTTTGTAGAGAGAGGAAATAAATTTTGTTAAATCTCTTATCTCATGCAAAGAAAATCAGTGGACACTATTTTATACTTAACTTATACTTAACTTGTGTACTTATAGTTGTAAGTGATATCTATTTAAAGTTAAAATTAAAGTAATGCAAAAAAATAAGCTCTGGAGAAGAATGAAAGAAAAAAGAAATAAAAATGATGTTGCAAAAGATAAGGGGTCTCTTTCAGTATAGTTAAATTTGGGCTGGAATTAGAACTCTGATCTTTGGGCCTCAGACAGGCACTAGATTTCCTAGACCCTTTGTCTCTTCATCTGAGAAGAGATGGGAAATAAAAATCTAGAGATTCCCTTGACTCCTTTCATCTGTGGGACTGCAGAATGGGCAAAGAACTTGACCCTCTGGGGATGTTGACAAGTTCTCTTGCTTTTTCTGTCCAGATATGAAAAGGACTCAATTTATTATGCTTGATAGGTTAGGTGTAGGCTATCAAATGGGGATTGTCTGAGGCCATAGCTAAACCCAAGGACAGCTTAATGGTAAGAATTTAAAGCATGAGGTCACCCAGGATAGGGAGGCAATTTGGAGATAGTCAACTTCAACCATGTGCCATGGGCATCTCTTCTTGCTCCCATGTAGGGGCAGGGCTGGGTTTGAGAACAGCATGGAGCTTTGTCAGGAACAGCATGAAATTTGATGTAAAAAGATTATGGTTCAAATTATGCCTATCCCTTCCTGCTTGTCCCACTTCAGGGAAACAAAATTGCTAAACTGACCATGTGGAAAATGGGTCCAATCATATTCATTTCATAGGTTTCAGGGAGAGTGAATGGTAAAATGTATACACATGGATTACAATAATGCAAACATAATAGACACAGGAAAAAACAAGAAAATGCTGAAAGTGTAAACTCACTAGAGTGCAAATACTTATTTTCTTTTCTCTGTCAATAGATTTTTCTGACATTCAGGGCTAGTATGTTTGCAATTGAAGCAGTTTGTGTAAGGTGCATAAGCACACATGTACCGGGAAGCTCCTGGTTAGCCATGGTGCACTGTCAAACATCCATGTCATTGTCAGGAGTGAAATTACAGAGCTTGCTTCAGGTGCTTGTGCCTGAGACTGCTCCTGACTCTGGGACCCCACCCAGAGCCTGACTCACAAACCCAGTTCTCTGCCTGTCCTGAATAATAATTCACACCCTGAACTTGACTTCTGCCATGCTGAATCTCTTGTATATATTGAATAGGAGATTAAAAATAGCCTGGGAAGTCCCATCACTGTGGATTATCTGGGGTTGTCTAATGGCTTCCTCTTGGCATAGCCATTAGAACCTGGAGGGCCTCCTCAGACCTAGGCCTCCAAAGTTCTGCTGTCAGCAGCAGGTCATTCCTAGAAGCACAATTATGCTGCATTCTGAAGCTCTCGACCATTTGCCGTCTCCTCTTGAAGCCCTGAAAAGCAAACCTAAGAGGAGCTTTGATACTACCAGTCCCCAAAGCCAGTGAATCACACACCATTCTGTCTGCCAGCCCCCTCTATGACTCACTCATCCCTAAATGGTCTTTACTCTAATCCCCCTTTCTTCCTTGATGACATGGTCCACAGTATTGCAGGAGACCCTGCTGAAGACCTGCAGAGCATCTGTAGAACTCCCTAAGATTCCCCTCCTGGGGTTATTCTAGGACTTAACAGAGGACTTGGCATGGAATTCAATATTTATAAATAGTGTGGAAAGACTGAAAACCACATTCATGAAAAAATAATTTAACTCCTTTTGATTTTAAACTCAAATAAGACACATGCTGCCCATCAGAGCCCCTGGTCAGCATGAAATAAGCTAGGTTACTGTTCTAAGATGGTACAATTCCAGTCAAATGTAAAGACATGTGACACTGAGGTCACTTAATGCAGCTAATACCAGGTGAATATAGAACTTGACCTGGACTCCTAAGAGGCCAGTCCAGTGCACAGCTGGAAGAAGCCCTTCCCACTCTGCCTGTGGCTGGAGGACCTGGCTCAGCCTTCATGGTTCCCCCACCGTGAAGCTGTCATACCAATTCTGTGACAGAGTTCCTATATTTGGCCTCCAATATCCTTGCCAAGGAGAGCTCTATTCAAACCATTTGGTCATCCATTAGCTGCTTATCCCTCAAAAATAGTCCGCGTGGGCCTGGGCACATCCTGAGAGTCCTATTTGGGCATTTCTTAGAGTGACAAGAACAGTGCGACTCACTGTGCCACGTGGGCAGTCAGAGCATCTGGGAGGCAGTGTGCATGCTGGGAGGTGGCAGCACCAGGTGGTGCCTGAGCACTCAGCACTCTCCCCTGCCTGTTCCTGTTACTAACCGACTTGTAGAAAGCCGGGGAGCATGGTCCTGCTGATGCTCCCTGTGGCGTCCTGTCTGCATGCTCACCTTTGGATGCTGCTCTGCTGGCCTCAGAGTGGGCTGTTCCTCTCATCCAGCCTGGTGTTTGAAGGGGTGAAGGGGCCAGTGTGAAGGAGAAAGGTGCCAACGCTGGAGTCCAGATGCTTGGGCTCCTGACCTTTCTCTGCCAGCAACTTGCTGTGTGACCTCAGGACCTCTGTCCCCAGGAGGAAGTCACTAGCATTTCTGATGGGATATTTTTCCTGCGTGGAATTGTTGTGTGCAATGCAGGACATTTAGCCTACCTGGGCCTGATGTCTCTCATCATGTGCTCATCAGAAAGTCTCTCCTGTTCCCCAGAATTGAGACAGCTCCTCCGGGAGAGTTCCCTGTTCTGTGATCATGCATCTGTTTAGTGATTTCCTCACCTCTGACATTGTGGTGTTCAAGGGAAATTGCGGGTACTGATATTTTCACTTTAGGCATCTTCTCCTCCCCACCATCCCACCATGAGATCCCTCTCATCAACATCTTCCCTGATTCTAGGGCTTCCCCAGCAGCCAAGCCCTCCCCCATTCAAAACTTACCCCTCTGTGTCTGAGGCCTCGTGGCTGACTCTCTGCTTGGTGGGATGATCCCTCACCAATTTATGTACTGGAGCTTGAGCTGGGGGAAGTGTATGGATGAGTCTGTAGTTGGGAAATCAGTGCTGGGTGGGACACAAATGACAGCCCAGGTTGGTCTCCAGCCTGCCTGTACAAAACATTGCCAGCCTTCCCCTCCTAATCTTTTCCCCAAGCTGACACTGCTGCTGAATCTCCTTGTGCTTGTACTTGAACCTGCGCACAGAGAAGGTTTCCTGATGGAACACACACAGGCTCAAATCCCAACTCTGCTTCTTACTGTCTGTGTGACTTGGTGTCCTTTACCCAACTGTGCAGAGCTGCCATTTCCTCATTATCAAAAATAAATTGAGATATGCCTTTGCTTTTCCTTGTACAAAGTAGATGCTGAAGAAATGGCAGCCGTTGTTATTGCTGTCCCTGTAAGCCTCACCACTGCCCTCTCCTCTCATTCAAAGAACACCAAAGCCTTTCTAACTGAATATAAGGTACAGACTCCTTCGCTGGTGTGGAGGCCTCTGTGATTTCCCTGTCCCATTCTAGTGTTCAGTCCCAATGTACCCTGCATCAACCCAGTGGGTCCCCTCTGTTCTGAATAAACCCAGTCCACCACTCATTCCACTGTCAAGATGCAAAGTCATTTCACCATTCTAGGCATTTCACCTAAATGGCATGATGGCCCTTCATCACCTGGGGTAAGGCCGCACTGGCATCTGGGCCAGCTGAAGCTGAAGTCCTCTCCTACCTGCTGTGCTGATGCATGCCCAGGCCCACAGGGGTCACTTGACTGACCAGTGGTGTTCCTACAAAGTGCATTGGAGCATGCGCTAGGCTGTGTTTTGCTGTGGTATGACATGGCATGAATGTTGAACCACCTGTGCAAGATGACACTTAGGTCACACCAGCAGGCCGAGTGCTGAGGAGGCTGCTGTCCTGGCTCCACTGACCACTGATGCCAGAGGCTAACCAGGGTGCCACCAGGCTCCTCTCAGGCTGGGTGCTCCTTGGCACCCAGAGGTCTCTCCAGAGGTCTTGCCTACCCTCCGCCCCCGTATCTTCTGGTCCTTCCTCAGAGCATCCCATACAGAGCAGATCTTTCAGATCTTGGCTGCAACAGAAATGGTGTAGCACTTAGCATGAGGGTTTTTAAGGGTCCCATGTACCCTGAGATTCTTGTACACAGATGCTCTTGAGGAACAAATCAGACCATGTGCAAATGCTGGTTGCTGAGATAAGGTGGAAGAATCATGACTTTGGCTCATGGTTTTGTTATTTACTGAGGGTACTGGTTTCCTAGGGCTGGAGTACCTCACCATAAAACAGTGGTGAGGATTTCAAACTCAAGGTGCCAGCAGGGTATGCTTGCTCCAGAGTTGCAGAAAAGATCCTTCCCTGCCTCTTCCAGCTTTTGGTCACCCTGGGCATTCCTTGGCTTGAGGTTTCTTCACTCCAATCTCTGCTTCCATTTTTGTATGGCTTATCTGTGTGTCACTCATAGGGACTTGCCATTGAACTTAAGGCCCACTTGGGTAATCAGAGATGATCTCATTTTGGAATCTTTAATGACATCCGAGGAAATCTTTTTTTTTTCCCTAATAAGACCACATTCACAGTCATTAGGATTAAGATGTGGATGAATCTTACTCAACTCACTCTACTGAATGAAAATGTCACTTGGCCTCTCTGACCCTCAGTTTCTTCATTCATAAAATGCAGATAGTATTGCTACTTCACAACACAGTTATGAAAACTAAAGTAAAAGAGTGTTTACATTGCAAATATTCTATGAGTACCAATTTTATCATGCAGATTCTGATCCAATGGTCATCACCAATTCCTTGACCATGCACACTGCTGATCAGCTCTGTGACATCTCCTGTTCCCTCCTTGGTCTTCCTCCTCTGGCTCCTGACATTCTCTATGTTCCCCAAACTCCTAGCACAGTAGCTTCCATGTAGAATGTTCTTAAATACATGGCACATTTTAAAATTAATCCATAGCCCTAGGCCATGGCTTGAGTTCTTAGGACCATGGAGGAAGCAGTAGTGAGAATCTAGTTTCTCCCCTGGCCACTAGGGAGGAACTTAAAAGTCACAAGATGGGGATGCTTGACTTGGCTCTGCCACCTCAGAACTTTGTGACCTTAGTCTAGCATCTTAACTTTTTTGAGCCCCAGGTCCCTCATCTGAAAATGAAGCTGATGATGTCTCTCTTGTGGGCCTAGCTCTGGCTCAGTGAAGCTCAGCTGGGATGCTGTGGGTGCGAAGTGCTCCCTAAGCACAGCCTCATCCTCATTCTGGCTTTGGCCAAGGGCTACATCCTTTGACTCCAAGTACTTGCCCCTGCTCAGCTCCCCTTCTTTTTTCAGGTGGGCTTCTCTGCCTCCTCTTCCATTTCTGATCCATCACCCAGGTTAAGGTCCAAGGCCGCTGCCTCTCCTGGCAAGAGCTTCCTCACTCAGCCCATTGCCTTCAGATAGCCCGGCCCTGAGCAGATTATGCAGGCTGCAGACACATGACTGGGGATTTCACATCCAGGCACTAGGCCTGCCTCCCTGCTCGGGTCCCGCTGGCACCATCAGGAACAGCCTGATACCAGAGAAAGAAGGTCTATTGTGTGACTCAGGAGAGGCCTGGCAGGGGCCTCTGGACCCAGCACATTGAGGAGAAAGGAGACCAAGACTGTGTGGGCAGCTAGAGCTAGGTCAAGTCTGTGCGCTCTCTAGTCACACAGACCCTCTGAGCCTCATTCTCCTCACTTGTGAATGGAGACGACACTCCTAGCAGGGCTGAGGGGAGGACCACACTGACACAGAGGAAAGGACCCTGACATTCATGACGCATTCTGTGTGCTGGTGCAGGGCAGAAGCTTTTCTCATCTAATTGGTACATCTCTGTGCAGAAGGTCAGAAAAGCAAGGTTCGGACATGTGACATGACTAGCCAAGAGTTGACATCTGCAATCACACTTCACTGGTCTAGCTCTTACCCCAGAGCTGGCCCCGCTACTCACAAGAGCTCGGACCCTGGCTCCTAGTGGGAAGGCACCATGGCTCTTGGAGGAAAGGGGCTCCAGTTTGGCCTCAGTGTCACTTAGCCACGTGAGAAGGCAGCCTGCTGGCTCGTACCACCTTCCACTGGCAGAGTGACCAGTGGTCAAAGATGGAGTGGCCTGGGTGACAAGCACTCTCCAGAGCCAGCCCTTCCTGTCTTCAGTGAGCTCCAGGCAGTGCCTTCGCTGCTCTCCTACCTTCTAACTATCTCAAGGGAGCCCTGAGGACACTGAGCTTTTTCACCCTGACCCTGGCCTGAGCAGTTCCCTGGCAGAATGACCTTTTCACCAGATTCTGACCTGTCTCTTATGCTCTGACAGGGGTCCCTCCCTGGCTCCCCTGGCCTCATGCTGAGTAGGGAGCCCATCTCTGGCTCCCACAAAGCCCTGATGTGTCCATTTGTGTCTATGAATCAACCAGGTGTGATGACACTGGGCCTTGATTCTTCTCTTTTTGTGATCCAGGGTTGTTTTTAGTGGGCCTGGGCCAGTGGTTCTTGGAGGGCAGGCAAGAGGGAGGCCATCTTGAAAAAGTTTTAACATCTCTGTCCAACTCTCTCTCACCCCATGTCAGAACTGGCTGGAGACAGGTGGGGTGTAGAGACGGAAGTTAAGAGGGGTGGTTATTTTTAAAAATACCTCTAGGCAATTCCTACTGGAGACTGGCCTCTCACTAGCATCCTTGCCTTGGGAAGGCCACTGAGCTGCCCAGGGAGACAGAGGAACACCCCTTGTTCATAGGGGTTTGGGAAACTCAAGTTCACATTCAGGCCTCGAGACAAGGAAGCCAACAGCAACATTGGCATTAGTGCCTGAACTTGACCCGGTTAAGTGGAAGGGTGTGAGTATTTGGGATAGTGAGAGCTGGTGGAAAGAGGACCTAGGGGTGAGGGCAAGTGCAGTACCCCAAGGTTCCTCTGCAGTTGTATAGAGACCCTCCTTAGGCTGATAATCTATCAGTGGTAAACTATTTCTTTTTTTGTTTCAGAGTTTGACCATGTCCTGAGCTGGTGAGAGACGCCTTCTGTGACTTTCAGTCAGATTAGCCACCAGATCCCAGCAAACATGACCCTCGCAGGTAGGTCCCCACATGGCATGGAAGAATGGGCTATTTTTCTGCACATAATGATTTATGGACGCACAGAGACATGTCTACTTGCAGGGCCAAGTAGAACCTGACCCCAAAGTTAAGCAGAAAAGGAGACACACATAATATGAAAACAGGCCTTCAATTTCTGAAAAGTAATGCAGGCCAACATCATCATCTAAACTTGGCTGTCAGATAACCCAAAACCACACTATTGGGAAACTAATAATGTATTGCCCAGCTGTGCCATCTCCCAAATTAGTGATTTTTAAATTTTTTTTGTGTGTGTGTAGTATTGAAGATTGAACTCAGGGTGCTGTGTCACTGCTACATATCTAGCCCCTTTTTAATATTCTATTTTGAGGCAAGGTCTCACAAATTTGCCAAGGGTGGCCTTGAAATTGTGATTTTCTGGCCCTAGCTTCTGAAGTCGCTGGAATTACTGAACATGCACCAGTACACCTGGCCCCAAAGTAATGATTTTGAAAGTGAATAAAAATAAGTGCAATTAGAATTTTTTGACCACCCTCTCTCCCCCCAGTAACAATTTCTTCTTGTGCAAACATTTTGCCTCTGTGCTTTTAGCAGGTCTAACCTCAGGCCTGGGAAGAGAGCACAGGGGTAGAGCATGGAGATATCTCCCATGAGGAGGAAGGGCTTTTATTCTTGTCCCAGCCTTTGTCCCACCATGGTGGCTCCTGACCATCTCAGTCCCCAGGTGGTGGGTGGGAGTATAACTGAAGTTTTTCTTCCTTTTGCTCATTGGTGTATTTTTTCTTTTAAAGTTTTTTAAATGCCCATTCAGTATTTCTGCAGTCACTTATGTTTTCAATTGTAAAAGAGCACAATTGGCTCTGTGCTGGGCAGGTTGCTGCTGAGAAGGCCTGAGAATGCTAAGCACAAAAGCATGTCCACTATCTCCAGGGAAGTGGGGAGAGATGGACAGGGGTCACCACTGTGGCCTGGGCGGCTCTGAACTGTGACCTCCAAACACAGAGGGAATTGGTGGTGGTGGAGATACACTCTTGCCTCATGGACACCAGTCATGCTGGCTTTGGCCACTGTGCTAGGAAGGTCAGGAAGAGCAGCCCCACTTAGCACCCAGTGTGGAGCAGAGGGACAGTGATGACTCCCTGTCCTGTCTTCTTCTCCACCCTTTGTGTGGCACTACCCAATGTTTCTGGTAGAATGGAGCATGGATTTTCTACATCCCAATGCCAAAGAAGTGACTCATCCAGGGTGAGCATGGGGAGACAGAAAGCTGGGTCCCAGAGTCAAGCTGGGGGCTGGTGGTGGTGCTTGAAATCTATACCTGAGGATGCCTGGCATTTGGTGCTAGGAGGGGAGAAATACTAGATAGGGCCACTGGGTGCTCTGGAAGGGGACAGATGAGGGGCTGAATCACACGCCACAATCCTAAGGAGGTGGTTCCAGATGTGAGAGGTGCAGGTGGCTTGGGTGCATTTCTGGAGCTAAAAACTCCAGACCAACTCATGTAGATGTGGGTCTCTGAGGCCAGCCAGGGTCCCCAACTTTACCTGCCTGATGTTTCCACAGCCTACAAGGAGAAGATGGAGGAGCTCCCACTGGTGTCCCTGTTCTTCTCCTGCTTCCTGGCTGACCTTCTGAATAAGTCATCTTACATATATGAAGGTCAGTGAGGACTCAGTTGAGGAAGAAAGGAGTAGAGGCTCCCTCCTGTGCATGAGGGTGCAGTCCCCAGCCCCCATTTTATGAAACTCTCCTTCCCGTGCACATGCTCCTACCCAGAGTGCCAGGGTCCAAGCTGCAGGGGTCTAGCCTGGGGCACTAGATGGCAGCTGGGATCTGAATCAGGCCCTCTCTAGAGCACTCCCTCTTAGCTTCACCTTTGTTCATTTCTTGAACAAACAACACCAAGGGGAACCAGGCAGAGAGTCCACCCTCAGGAACAAACCAGAAGGGAAGAGGGGACACGGGGTGGTTGAGCGGTCTCCTAGGAAAGGAGGAGATTCTCCAAGAGTCTGGAGGTGGGAAGAGGGCTTCCTGCCTGGGCTGTGGTGGCTGTACTGCTCGGGGCCAGTTTCAGAGATGGTTCCTAGACACTGGATGTCCAGGTTCTCCTGCTGGGTGTGGGGGACAGGTCACCTCCTATTTCCTGTTGAGAGGAAGGGGTGTGGTTGGCCTGGCAGTAGGTGACGGTGGGTTTGGATGACCTGGGATTGTCTTTTCTGTTTAGGCTGGTGTGGGAAACCGTGTAGGAGGAAAGATCAAAGCCAGATGAAAGACAGTGCTGAATGGACAGAAAGAAGAGAACAGGGTAGGAGCAGTCAGTGTCCACAGGCCACACAGTCAGTGGGTAGCAGGACGAGGAGGGGCCTGGGTGGGCAGTGGGTAAAATGCACCACTGTCTGACACCAGCAAGGACAATGGGTGAAAGAGCTAATCCTCGGAGGAGGCTGGTGGTAGAGGCAGAAGCCAAGGCAGCTGCTGTTGCTGTGGCTGGTGTCAGACATCACATGTCCCCAGGGCCCTAATTGAGGAGCCTGGGGCCTTACTGTGGCTATGGACCTTGGGCCCTATCAGCCCTCTGACCTTAGGTAGCAGTGCTCAGGACAGAACCAGGCCCATGGCCACTGGTTTGTCACAGGGACCCAGCTCTCCTGGTCCATGTGCATGTTTTAGGGGTCCCAGCTATTCTTCAGCAGGTAAGCAGTCCTCGCTTTCATCATGCAGCAGACACAAGGGACCTGAACTGGTGCATCATCTTGGACATGGAAGTCATTGAACTGAACAAATGCACCTCGGGCTAGTCCTTCAAAGTCATCCTGAAGCCACCTTCCTTTGATGGGATGCCCGAGTTCAATGCCTATTTTCACTGGCGGCAAGACCCATCACTGGAAGAGATCCAGAAGAAACTAGAAGTGGCCGAGGAACTAAGGAAGGTAAGTGCTTCTCTTTTTTGTTTCGCTCCCTCTTAGCATGGGCAGGAGGGAGCTAGAGAAGATGGTTTCTTCTCCAGGGATCTGTACGTTGTGCAGGCCCTGGCTCTGGTCAGCACGTGCCAGCCCCTCACCCTGATGCTATCCTTTGAGGGGCACCAAGGCCTCTACCAAGTACCCTGTGGGCGGGAAGCAATCTGGGTCTGATTTCAGGCTTCCCCAATTAATAAGGGATGACTCGAGACAAACTCTTGAAAAAAAAAATCTACAGTCACAATAGGAGGGGGCATGGGCTCAGAGGCCATGTCCAAAACAAATAATTGAGGCTGGTCTGGTGATAGAGAGTTTGAAAGACTATTTGCAAACACTTCTGTCTCATTATACTACTGCCTCACAAGTCCATGGTGGTAAGCAGAACAGGCATTATCCTTGATGTAGATGAGCAAACCAGTCAGAGAGTCAGATGACTTGTGCTGGATGACATAGCTAACATGGGCAGAGTTGGGACTAGAAACCAGTGCTTCAGCTCTGTGTCCAGGTGGCTCTTTGCTTGCCTTTGTTAGAGAGAAAAGCCCACCATTGTGTCACTAGGCTTTCATCACTGAGAGGGCCTTTGGAGACAAGGAAATGGAAGCTGGAAACCCAGGGCCCAGGAGCTCACCTGAGAAGCAATTGGAAAGGTTCACACTGGGAAACATGAGCTGTGGAGGTAGGGTAGACTCCAGGCAGCAAGGTGCCAGCATAGACATTTGAGAGGGCATCTTTCTCTGGGACCTTGATCCTACTCACCTTTATTCACTGGAGGAGACAGCAGGTGGGGTGGGAAAACCTTCTGGGCCAGTCTTTGGGTCACCAGTGGTCTACACCAGAATTATTTAGTACAAAGTTTAAAACTACACATACTTGAACCCTGCCACACACCTACTACCATGGCTTTCTAGGGTTGGTCTCTGGGGACCATAGAGGTTCCCAGGTGATGCTGACACATGGTGGAGTTTGAGAACTACTGCTTGATCTACACTGTTCTCTGCCTCCAACCCATGGGAAGTTCTAGGTCCTCTCTAGGGACAGAGCTCTAGATTAAGGTCTAGCTTGGGAGCCTGGGTTGCCTCAATGGGTCTACTTCAAGTCAATTCTGCCATTTGAATGTGATTATACCAGGGACTGGAAGGCGGGTCATTTACCCAGCACCTGCCAAATGCAAGGTGCCATCGTGGGTAATACAAACTAGAAGACAAGAGGATCTGGAAGTTTTCACAGTGAGCAGTAGCATGAGGCAGGCAGGATGCAGCACTGCAGGTGGACACTGCCTTCACAGAGCTCAGGAGGTGCCAGAGCCGCCCTCCAGGCCCGGCCATCATCAGAGAACGTGGCCCACCTTGAGGAGTCAGCTGAGGCCATGCAGCTGGCCATGTAGCTGGCCATGCAGCTGGCAGGCCGCAGAGGGCGGGGCCTGCCTTTGGGCTGAATTACAAATGAAGGATCTCTTACCATAAGAAAGCAGGTGAAGGAGGCGGAGGGGGGTGGGCAATAAGCAATAAGGGGAATGGACCAGGAATTCAGGCAGATGTCGCAGACTGGTGACTTGTAGGCGGGGCTTGCAGTGGTCCTGCTCTCCTAGGGGCTCCTCCCGCACAAGCTACCCCAGTAGCTCCCTATAATAAGTCAAGCCAAGCTGCCAGTCCAGCTGTCACAGTAGCCAGATAAGGGGGAAACAGGCTGGGGGCCCTGTGGGAGGCTGGGACCCACCTGTCCCTGGGCTCACTCACCTGCCGCATTCTGCCATTCCCAGGACGCCTTGGCCGACACTGCTCCGCTGTTCCTGATAGCCATCCTGTGCTGCCCTTCTCTCACCCCTCTACCTTCCTTTAGGCCCGGGGAAGCCTGTGTGACCTGCCCTGTCCCTCCCTTTCTTCCCAGGACAAGCATGCGGAAGAGGTGTGGAAAAACAAGGAGCTGAAGGAAGAGGCCTCCAGGTAAAGCCCAGAGGCCAAAGAAGTTTCCAGGAAAGCTGTACAGTCCCACAGCTCCGGTTCCAGCAGCCTCCCCCCGTCGACTGCTCTCCCAGCGCTGGGTTTGGGGAGGAGGGGGGCCTAGGGGCGTTTCCTCTGCTTTTGGTGTTTGTACATGTAAAGAATTGACCAGTGAAGCCATCCTGCTTGTTTCTGGGGAACAATGATGGGGTGGGAGAGGGGAAAGAAGGAGAGTTTGGAAAGGAGAAGAAGTCACGGACATTGTGACACTACCCACTGCAGAATCAGGCCACCAAGGCCTCCAATTTTCATGGCTCTGCCTGGAAGAGCAGCCTCCAGGCACCCTGTTGAGGGAAGATGTGAACAAGGGGCAGTGGAAGTTCAGGGTGAATGATGGGCAGAGTCCTGAGGAGCCGTGGCTGCAGGGCCCACAGGATAAGAAGCCCAGCCAGAGCAGTGCAAGGCAGACATGTCACTCTGCCTAGCAGCAGGAGGAATGAGGTGTGTGTGTGTGTGTGTGTGTGTGTGTGTGTGTGTGTGTGTGTGTGTTAACCATCATCTTTTGATCATCATGACCAATGAAACGTTTACTACAAATCTCCAGTGCTTTTCTTCCTGAATTTGTTTTTTGAGTGACTGGTAGAAAGTTCTAGAAATGTATCCGCCTCCCATCTGATAGCAGGTGCCTCTTAATTTTGCCATCCATGTATCTGAGGTGCTTCTGGAAGAGGTTGGTTAAATTATGCTGGCCTTTGGAATAATTGAAAGGTTTGCTTTTCCCTTCTTTTAAACCTTCCCTGTGGGTTGTTCCTGCCCTGTCCCTCCCTTTCTTCCCAGGACAATCAAGTGGATTGAGTGTAATGAATTGATAAGAAAAGAAACCAAATCTTCCTTACTATGGACTAACATTCTAATATGGTCCCCAGGATTCATTGTAAGAAAGAAGTTGCCTTAATGTGTTAGGCTGCTATAACAAAATACCTTATTCTGGGTCATTTATAAAGGAAAGAGATTTATTGCTCACACTTCTAGAGTCTGGGAGGTCCAAGATCATCTGGTCAAAGCTGCTCTCCACTCAGTCCTCATATGGCAAAACGGTAAAATGAGGGTAAAGCCCTCATGAGCTCATCACCTCCTGAAGGTCCTACCTCTTAACACTATTGCATGGGGGGTAGGTTTCAACATAGGAATTTGGGGGAACCTCAATAGTCAGACCCTGGCAGAAGCCCTTTTCACCCTGGGAGCTTTGGGATTCTCAGTGCATCAAACTGTGATCAAGAAAATAAAATGTTTGCTAGTGGAAGGCAGAAAGAGCCATTCAGTAACAGAACTCATGTTCTCCAGGACCAGTACCATGGCTGGAAACAGAAGCCCCTCCCACTCCTCCCCTGCAAACAGGAGCAGGAGGGCAGTCTGCCTGTCCAGGAGCCCAGAGAATTGCTACACTCTGCCCTGCACACTGTGGAGTTTTGTACAGCTTTGCAAATAAACTCTTTGATATTGCCTTTTGTTTTTTCCACTAGTGGTATTGCAATTTAGCCTTGTTTTAGGAAAGGATAACTGGAGGATCAACATTGATGGTGGTGATGAAGAAGAAGGAGGCGGCGGCAGCTAATGCTTTGAACATTCTTACTAGATGCCTGGAAATTTTCTGAACTTATATATTACCTCACCTAATTCTCACACCAGCTGGAGGAGAAACTTATTCTTATTATCCTATTATATAGGAAAAGAAATTGAGGTATAGAAAGCATAACTCTTGCCCAAATTCACAAAGATAGTTAAGTGGGAGAACAGGGACTTGAATTTGGCAGCTTGCTCCCAGGGTCTGTATTTTTAGCCACTTCACTGTGCTGCTTCTTTTTAAAAAAAAACTTTTTATTTGTTCATTATAATAATACAGAACATTGGAATCCATTCTCATATTCATAGATGCACACAATATAACACTATAATTTGGCCAACATCCTTACCCTTTCCCTCCCTATCACCCCCCTTCCTCTACTCTACTGGTCTCCTTCTATTTTCTGTGCTGCTTCTTTACACTTCCAAACTAGGCTGTGAGTCCTAGATCAGTGTTTCTGAAGCTGTGAGATATGACTCATTGGATTGTGAGCTCAGCTTTATTGGCCCTACTCAATCTTCCTTCCTTCAGAATAGAACAGAAAACTAAACATTAAAATGAATTCCAGGTAATAAGTACTTTTTCCACAGAAATTGTATCTCAATTTTAGATTTTGTATATGTATTTCTAGCATGCTGCATAAAACATATACATGTATATGCACATATGTATGCATATATAAATATATATTTTTAAATTGGGGGTGGCAATCAGGCCCTTTTGAATGAGCATGGAGACAGGATGTCCACTAAGCCCCAGCACCTGATCCTGAAATTTCAAATTATGTGCTCTGCATGGCGCACCTTCAAAGCATTAGGAAACAAATCCTGCCTTAAAAGTGTTTACAAATGGGGCAGGAAGCTAAGCAGCAAGGCCATGGTTTTTAAATTTCCAATTTACATCAAAATCTCTCTGAGAGCTTGATAAAGTGTGGATTTCTTTGCTAAGTTTGTAAATGAAAATAATTGACTAGGCTTATTGAAATAGGGTCTTTTGAGGATTCCATCTGCCCTGGAACCTACAATTTAGCAATCGATTTCCATTTTTTTCCTTTTAAAAAATGGTTTAGTAAGATTAAATCTTATTTTAAGTTTTTTTTCTGGTAATTGGCAGGATTTATACTAAGTTGGTATTCACCAAGATGGGCAAACTCGTTGTTGACAGCTTTTACCTGTCCTCATCTGCCAGTGTCCCTCTGGCTGCACACGGGGCCCTTCCAGCTGCACAGCCCCTTCCCTGGGATTCTCTGGGCCTCCCCACAGTCCAGGAGCTGAAGGGTTTTGGCACCGCAGGGGGCCTCTGAAGACTGTCACTTAAGCCTGACAGCTGCCATCTATTCTTATTGGTTGCTAAGTACAGTATTTACTTATTTTTAATTAACAGATAAAATTATATGATTCTTCATGAACAAAGTGATGGTCACAGTTTAAACCGTTCTGAACAACAGAAAACTAAGCCATAGGCAATGCATCAAGGGTAAGAGGATGACGGGTCTCTGTCAACTGGAGTGGGAGAAGCCTTCCTGGAGAAGAGGGAGCCTGGGAGCACAAGGACACTTCCAATAGGCAGAGCAATAGGAAGAGGCGGGCTGGGGCACAGTGGGTGCTGTGCTGGGCACTGGGGCAGGAGCTGACCCCCTAGAAGGGAACCCATCCATCATCAGTCAGCAAGAGTGTGTGCAGGAAGGGCGCCTGGGGTCCCCATTATGATGCAGCAGAAGGAGGAACTGGGGCTGAGAAAGGGAGGACTGAAGCAGAGGTGTGTTTTAAATCCTGCTGCCCTAAATCAATGACCTTTGATGGAGCTATAGCACTCCTGACAGGGGAAGGTTGGAAATGTGGCAGCAATTTTGGTTAGGACAGGAGAAGGTGCAGGTGGAGGCCTGGGATTCCATGTGAGCACCAGACAGTGTCTCCAGTCTCCCTTGACCTCAAATTGTAAATGAGAGACCTGTTCAGGATGATCCAAGCCCAGGACTTACAGGACCTAGCTTAGTTCTGCATAAGAACAGTGCCCAACCCTAGCCTTTTTAGCTCTGCTAATCCTGGGTTTTTCCCCTGATGGGGTAATGGCCTTGAGTGTAGATTGAGGAGTGGGATAGCTGGGTTAAATTGTGGTTCCATTCCAAGTTTTCCAAGGAATCTCCATACTGCTTTCCAAATTGGTTGCTCCAATCTGCAGTCCCACCAGCAATGTATGAGTGTGCCTTTTCCCTACTTCCTCACCAACACTTATTTTGTTTGTATTCTTTTTTTTCAACTGCTCCCAGCTGTTGCTTCATAAAGGAGAAGGAATTTTAAACTAGGCAGTTGAAGAAACACTAACATCTCAAACTAACCCATTTTATATCCTTTTTTGAAAATTTTCTGAACATGAAAACTTTGCTTTAAAACATTTTTTTTATTTTATTGATTTTTAAAAAATAAATGACAGTGGAATGCATTACAATTCATATTACACATATAGAGCACAATTTTTATATCTCTGGTTGTATATGAAGTGTATTCACACCAATTTGTGTCTTCATACATGTACTTTGGATAATGATGTCCATCATATTCCACCATCATTGCTAACCCTCTGCCCTCTCCCTTCCTCTCCCACCCCTTTCCCCTATCTAGAGTTCTTCTATTCCTCCCATGCTCTCCCTCCCTATTCCACTATGAGTCAGTCACCTTATATCAGAGAAAACATTCAGCATTGTTTCTTTGGGATTAGCTATGTTGTTTGTATTCTTGATAACTGCCATTCTGACTGAGATAAAATGGATGGTGTTAAAGAATATCATGCTAAGTGAAGTAAGCCAATCCCCCCAAACCTGAATGTTCTCTCTGATAAGTGGATGCCGGTCCATAATGGAGAGGGGCTTGGGAAAAATTGAGGAGCTTTGATTGGGCAAAGTGTAGGAAAGTGAGGGAAGGGAAGAAAAGATGGTGAAATGAGATGGATATCATTACCCTAGATACATGTGTGAATGCACATAATATGCAATGCTATGTCTTGTACAACCAGAGAAATGAAAAGTTGTGCTGCAATATCACAGCAGAATGCATTACAACTTATATTATACATATATAACACAATGTTTTATATCTTTTGTTGTATACAAAGTATATTCACACCATTCATGTTTTCACACATGTATTTAGGGTAATGATGACCATAACATTCCACCATCTTTTTTACCCCCATACCTTCTCTCTTTGCCTACCACCTCTTTGCCTATCTAGACTTCCTCTAATCCTCCCATGCTCCCCTCCCAAACCCACCATGAATCAGCCTCATTATATCAGAGAAAACATTCAGCATTTTTTAATTTTAGGGGGGGATTGGCTAACTTCACTTAGCATTACATTCTCCAACTCCATCCATTTACCTGCAAATGTCATGATGTTATTCTCTTTTAATGCTGAGTAATATTCCATTGTGTATATATGCCACATTTTCTTTATCCATTCATCTACTGATAGGCATCTAGGTTGGTTCCACAGTTTAACTATTGTGAATTGTGCTGCTATAATCATTAATTATGATTAATGTGGCTGTGTCCCTGTAGTATGCTGTTTTTAAGTCCTTTGGGTATAAACCAAGGAGTAGGATAGCTGGGTCAAATGGGTTCCATTACCAGTTTTCCAAGGCATCTCCATACTGCTTCCATATTAGCTGCACCAATTTGCAATCCCACCAGCAATGTATGAGTGTGTCTTTTTCCCCACATTCTCACCAACACTTACTGTTGTTTGTCTTCATAATAACTGCCATTCTGACAAGAGTGAGATGAAATCTTGAGTAGTTTTGATTTACATTTCTCTGATTGCTAGAGATGATGAGCATTTTTTCATATATTTGTTGATTGATTGTATATCTCCTTCTGAGAGATGTCTGTTCAATTCCTTGGCCCATTTATTGGTGGGGCTTTTTTTTTGGGGGGGCATTTGGCTTTTTGAGTTCTTTATATACCCTAGAGACTACAGCTCCATTTGATGTGCAAGTGGTAAAAATTTTCTCCCATTCTATAGGCTCTCTATTCACCTCATAGATTGTTTCATTTGCTGAAAAGAAGCTCTTTAGTTTGAATCAATCCCATTTATTGATTCTTGATTTTTAAAAAAAATCTCAAAGGAAGAAACAAGGATTGTTTCTGTTGGAGATCAGTATCTTTCCTGCTTCCCTTCTCATCCGATTTTGTGAGGTCGCTTGTTGTTAGCTGGTATCTCTGCCCTCAGGATGGCAAAGGTAACCAGGGAGGAAGGATTGGTCCTGGGTAGAGGGTACCTGGAAGTGGGGTATGGGACCTCTCAGTCCCCAAAGGGAGATTGCACCTCAAGGATCTCATTTTGGGCATGCTCGTGTGATGTGAGTGCCTGGTCTTATCTCTTTATCTCATCTGAAGACCTTCTAGTTCCTGGTCTCTGTGTTCGCCTGTAAACTGTATCACACTCACCATCTCCCTTACTGCTTTATAATAAGAGTCCTTTGTCTATGGGGCTCTTATATGCTGCGTACCTGCCATGCTAAGAGCTGTTTTGCGTTGGACAGTCACTGTGCCAGGTTAGAGACTGCTGGGGAGATGGGGGAGTTAGTAACTGGTACCTGACAAGCCTGAGTTCCAATGTGGGAGTTGTCCCCACTAAAGGTGGTGATGAAGGTGACCCAAGATGGAGGCGATTGCTTTCAGTGATGGGGTGTCAGTTGGGTGGGGAGAGCCAGGCGATGGCATTGAACGATGAGTTCAGAGACTAGCTCCACCATCCTGAGGGCAGAGATACCAGCATGTGGCTATCAGCTGTCTTCAGAGCCTGGATAAAGTTCCCAGATACAGGCAGGCTACCACACATAGGAGACTATCTTCGCTGCTGCAGAGTCCCAAGATGGAGGAGACAGGGGGGCTCCACGTTGGTATATGGGGGTCCACATGGGAGTGGAGGCCAGAGTTCCTGCATATGGGTAGCAGCCAGGTGTCCTGCAGGGGGGGGGGCTGAATCTGGGATTTGTGCTTGGGTGGGTGGCCAAAAGTTCTGGCAGGTGCTGATGCCAATGGTCTCACTCAGGCACCCATTAGTCCTGCATGAGCAAGTAGTTGGGAGACCTACTCAGAAACTGAGGCCTGGGGTCCTGCATGGGCAGGGTGGACATGATTCCTGCACAGGAAATAGGAATATTGCTTGCAGAAAGCAGTATTCTCACTACTTGAATCCCAGGTCACATAGTGACACAGAATGCTGCCTCCCTCTGGCCTGCCATCTTGGATTACCCCAATCTTAATTTTTAATGTCTTAAACGCTTCATATATATGTCTTATACATTATATATATAATTCATGTGATGTGAGTGCCTGGTCTTATCTCTTTATCTCATCTGTTCTCTTTAGTCTCCATTTTTCTTCAGCAATATACCTTATTGGGAATAATTGATTAAATTTCAGTATCCATTCTTTAACTTGTATTTGGCTAGGGTCACTTTGGTCAATTTATCTTTTGATCATGATCATGGAAAATCCCATGAGAAAACTGAATGTGACTGAAAATATGATTAAGGACGTTTCATTGTTTTGCTAATGTCTCAATTCAGGTTCTGTACTTGCAGCTTCCTCAACCTGGATGTGGTTTTTGCAGATTTTGCCTTTGAATAACCTAAAACACTGAGGTTCCAGGCTGTTTCCCACAGAAACAACTTGGTCCGGTAGGGAGCAGTCCCAGCTGGTCAGGATAAAAAGTCTTCAATTTGGACAAAATGGGGAATTGGTGTTTTCTGAGCGACCTACTCCACTACAGTGGTTTACTTATATAAACAAGGTGTGGATTTCTTCTATCTTGGCACCTGTACTCAAAATAGAGTAACTTATAGCAAAGTGCTTCTAACATGGAATAACTCAGGGTTAAACACAGCCTGAAAACTACTGTTTTATGTATCACAGAATCACACAGAGTGAGGCACAACCTGCTCCTCACCAGTACAAAACAAAACAAGTCAAAACAAAATAACCAAACCCAGGCCCCAATGTGAAATTCAAAATATCTGACATCCAATACAAATCTATCAAATTTACAAGGAGGCAGGATAGAATTACATGTACTTGTTAGGATATAATATCCATGGAAGCAAACATAGAAACAACCAATGGAATTGGTAGACACACATTAAACTAGTCACCAGAAACACACGTCCTGTGTTGAAGAAAGTAGAGGAAAGGAAAATGGAAGGAGACAGAAAAATATTTGAAGAAGTAAGGGCTTATATATTTATAATTTCCTAGAGTACAAAAGTATCAGATTTAAAATTTCAACAAGCTCTAAGAAGAAAAAATACAGAATAAAAATTCTGGAAGAAACATCTTGAGCAAATTCTTGAAAAACAGTGGCAAACAAAATATTCAAAGAAACTATGGTGGTGTAGCTTGGTGGTAGAGTACCTGCCCAGCATGCACAAAGCTCTGGGTTCAATTACCAATACAGGAAAACAAAACAAAACAAACAAACAAAACATTACACACATAGGCTCAAAGCTAATCATAGTACATTTCTTGTTGCAAAACGATTCTCATGTCTGAATATATACCTCCCAAATTCATGTGTTGAAGTTCTAAACACAAAATACTTAAGAAAGCATAGAGACCTTAGAGGGAATTAAGTTAAAATAAAGCCATTAGGTTGGGTCCTACTCCATATGACTAGTCTCCTCATAGGAAGAGAATAGAACCCAGTAACACAGAGGGAATACTACACGGGGACTGAGAGATGATGGCCTTTCACAAGCCAAGGAGAGATCTCAGAAGAAACTCACTCTAGTAACACCTTGATCTGGAACTTGTCGTCTCCAAAACTTTGAGAAGATAAATTTCTGTGGAGCTTTGTATGGCAACCTGAAAAATTCTGTGTAATAATAGAGCAAAATCTTTAAAGGGCTGAAAAAAAATCCTGACAATATTGAACTCCATCTCCAACAAAAATATCTTTCAAGAATGCAGGTGAAGACACTTCAAGGCTGGAGTTGTGGTACTAAGTTCAAGGCCAACCTGGGCAACTTAGTTTGACTCTTTCTCAAAAAAAAAAAAGTGGAGTGGGGAAGGAGTTCAGTTGTAGAGTAGCCAGAATTCAATCCACAGTACTCTAAAAAATATTTTTTAGGCATCAATATCTAAGAGAATTTACTGCCAGCAGACCTAAACTAAAATAAATGATGACAAAAGTTTTTTAAGCAGAAGAAAAAATGCTATTAGATTTGTACAAAAAGCTAAAGAGAATCATAAATCATAAATATACAAATACAAATGCATAAGAATTATTTTTCCATTTTTAAGTGTTAAAAGCAACATTAATAAAAGTTCACTGTGGGATTTACAATGTAAAACTAAAATGAACTACAGTAAGGCACAAAGGATGGGATGGGCAACCTGTGATGTAGAACTTCCGTCTACTGTACACACATGCATATAACTTCCTTAGATATACTGTTGTAAAGTTTCACCCTATAGGTGAAGTGGTATTTTATTTTTTGTAGGTAGACTGAAATAAATTGAATATGTATGTTACAAAACTTAGAGCAACAGCTAAAACAACAATGAGAAAGATTTCAACAGAAACAAAGAGGTACAGACAACAAGCCATTTTAACTTGAGATAAAATGGAATACTAGAAATATGGCAAACCCCAAACAAGGCAAGTGAAGAAGAGAAAAGGAATAAAGAACAGTGTAAAAAGCAGGAAACAGGAAGCAAGCTGACATTTAATGATGATTTCATTAAATTTAAGTAGTCTAAATACTCCAGTTAAAAGACATAGACCATCTCAATGGGTCAGGAAGCAAGACTGAGCTATTTGCAAGATTTCAAGTTACACACTTTACATATAAATAGGATGATTGTTTAAAGTAACAGGATGAACAAAGATGTATCATGTAACCACTAATGAAAAGAAAGCTTAGTGGCCACGTTAATATTAGACAAAAGATTTCAGAGCAAGAATTATTATCAAGGATAATGAAGGATTATATCTAATCATGAAGATGAATTCATCAAGACAACATAATTCTAATATATGAACAATTAATTATAGAGATTTAAAATACATGAGGCAAACCTGATAGAATTAAAAGGAGAAGTAGTTAACAAAGTAGAATCTCTGTATAATTTTTCAAATTAATATAGAATAGCCATTAGAAAAGACCATAATGTAGACCATAAAACCACTGTCAAAAGTTTAAGAGGATGAAAATCATATAAATTAAGTTCTTTGATCATGATGGAATTAAGAAATTAGTAGCAGAAAGATAACTGAAAAATCCCAAATATTTGAGAATTAAATAATACACTCTAAATAATACGTAGATGAAGCATAGATCACATGAATGGTTATAAATCTTTTGAAATGAATTGGAATAAAAATGCAGTGTATCTAAATTTATGGGATGTAGCCAAAAATGCTTAGAGAGAAATGAATATCTTTAAATGCCTTCTTGCGGAAGGCAAGTTTCTGTTTCTTGGGAACAGAGATGGGCAAGTCTTTATCTCTCAATGAGAGAACAAGACCAAAGACTGGCAAATTTCTACCTCAAGAATGGGCAAGTTTCTATTTCTTGAGGATAAGAACAGTATTCATAAAGTGGGGGTGGGGAAAGGAGGATGGCTTTAGTCATGCCTAAAGCTTCCTTTTGGTTTTAATATTGGGGTTTAGGGTGGCTTATGGATGGAGGTTTCTTCTTCTTTGGCTACTTCCTGCTGGCATGGGGGTGGGTGACAGGGGCAGAGGCAGGTCCTAGAGGGGTTTCTTCTGTCAAGAGAGTATATTCCCTCAGAAGTGTCTCATTGACCACTTGGTTGGTCAAGGTCTTAGTTCTTTTCATGATGGCTTCCTGCAAACACTTAAAAACACATGATAACAAAAACATCAGGCAGAGAAATGGCAGAGAGAGATCCCAGAAGGTGTAAGCCCCAAGTAAGGATGGGTTCCCTAGACTGGGAAGAGAGGAAGCAGGGAGTGGCCAGAGAACGTGAGTTTGAGCATAGCTGTTAGATTCTGTAAGGTTTCTATGTTTTGTTCCACTTTTCCTGATTGGTTGACATAGTAACAACATTGTTCTCCAAGGAAAAGGCCAGTGCCTCCATTTTTGGCTATTTTTAGGTCTATTGCCCTCCTGTTTTGTAGGGTGACTTCTGCCAGGGAGAGGAGCTGAGCCTGTAGGAGGCAGATCGCCTCAGTTGAAGTGTCCGTGGATTAGACTACTTCCTCGCCAAGTTGGTCAAGTTGGGAGGCCAAGTTAAGGCTATGTCCAAGAGCTCTCTCTTCTGTCCCCAGGGTTACCAGTGAGGATGTTAGACTGATGACTATGAGGACTGGAAGGACGACTGCCCACTTAGATTGTGTTGTCACGATGGAGGGGAAAATGAATACAGCCATCTCTGCTGAAGTATAGAGAGTGAGCTGGGAGAAATGACAATCAAGATGCAAAGGCCTGGGGTGGAAGTATTGATGCATATTGTGAGGGAACTATTTTGGCATAAGAAGTGAGTTCCTGGGGGGCTCATGGAAGAGTCTGACCCCATGATGATATGGTGTAGAGAGCAAGGGAGCTGGTGTGGGTGTTAGTTGGGGTGTTCCAGCAAGACCTGTTTAGCCCTGCTGTATGAAAGGACAGCTGTCAGTGAATTTTTGTAAAATGGGGATACAAGAGTTGATGGGTAGGGCCACATTGGATAGGAGAATGGCTGATATAGGTTGATCATCCATTGGGCCACATATGAAGCAGTCTTGTTTATAAAGGGACTGATTTACTATATGGTGTAAGACGGAGAGAGAATAATACATGATTTAGAGCTAGGAAGTTTGAGGGCGTCTCTTTTGTAAGTTTTGTCATGGGAGCTGTCCTTTACAATATCAATGACCTATATCTAATGGGGTGTGTGGTATTTGGTCATAGGTTCAGATTATCTGGATGGATCCATGAGGGTCTGAGTTTCTTACATAAAGGTCTATGGAGCCAGTTACTCCTTTTTCCCATTTTGTGTCTCAAGGATCATCAATCCTGAAAGTAAGTAAAGGCAGGACCCTATCGTAGGGGTTTGGAGAAGTAGGGGGTTTGTCTGTTGAAAAGCAAAGGTCTGTTGGAAAGAGCCATATCTACTATCCATATAATGGTCATTGCAGGACCATTTGGAACATCCCTTCCAATCCATGTAGTTGCATGTATTGGAGTTATCAGAAGTTAACCAGAGATAGAAATGGTGATAGGAAAAGCTTGTTTGGGTGTATTTGGCCCAGTAAAACATTTGGTGATGCAGATCTGTGCAAGTTGAATGTGACAGCCCTTAATGGGACAGAAGGTGGTGATGATTGAAAGTGGAGGTTTTCTGCCCATTGCATATATCTTAAACTGCCAAGCATAACGAGTGCCAGGAGGATTCTGGGAGCTGTGAGAAGGAAGCAGAGAAGGAGGTGTAATAGGATGATCATGGCATATGGAAGAAGGAAAGGACATAGAGGAGAGAGTGAGGAAAGAGGTTAGTTTCAGTTGGGATAAAGTCAATGAAGGATCCCTGAAAATATAAGTCCTGAAGGATCTGGAAGTGAGAGGACTTGAAGTCCTGGGTCAGAGGCCAGATCTGTCCATAGGATGAAAAGAAATTGATAGTAACAAGAAGGGGAGAGGTCCTGGAGGAATTTGGTATGGTTAGTGGGTGAGGGTTAGAGATTGTATGGGAAAGTCCCTTAGAAAAGACAGGTTAGGGGGAAGTAAGTGGTGTAGATAGTGAGGATGTAATGGGTACCTTGGGTAGTTTTGGGGATTTAGATGTCATTTGGACAGTGTCTGGGGGTGTAGAAAGAAAAATGGTGTTGGATTCTTTGTTGGGGAGGTAGAATAGAGCTGCCTGCTGGACCATTTGGTCTGGCAGGCTGTTGCCGGCTGTCATAATAGAATTATCTGTCTGATATGCTTTGCAGTGTACTCTGCCAATAGGAGAGGAAGGAGGGAGCCTTTAGGATGACACTGATGTATGAAACATTGGAGATAGAGGAGTCTTTGGTAGTCATGGGTCCCCGTTCTTTCCATATTGCTGTGTGAGCTAATAATATATGAAAGGCATATTTAGCATCTGTATAAATGTTAGAGACATACTATTTGCTAGGATAAAGGCTTAGGTTGGAGCTATTAGTTCTGCTTGTTGATTGGTGGTGTTAGGGGGTAGGGGGTTAGCCTCTATAACTTCTATTTTTTTTTACATAAAGGCCTGTTATTCTAAGGCCTTTATATAAAAAGGGACTCCCATCCATGAACCAGGTATATGAGGGAGTTGGCAAGAGTCCTTCCTGAGTATGGGAGGGATGGGGAGCAATTGTTCTAAGGTCTCTGTACAGGAATGGAGAGGTTGATGTGGATTGGAGTCACTAGGAGGAGGAATCAGAGTTGAGGGATGGGCAAGTTTTGAAGGTTGGAGCAGGGTCTTCAATCATTGAGATCTGAAGGGAAAGAATGTGGGAAGGGGGCAGGGTCTCAAGACCCTTACAGGAGAGTAATCCAGTTAAGGGGTGGGGAAGAGGACAGTTAGAGGTGACCCAAATGTTAGTTTATTTGACTCCTGGATCAGGATGTCTGAGGAGGCCAGTACCCGGAGGTAAGGTGCCCGTCCCCATATTGCTGGGTCAAGATGCTCCGAGAGAAATGCCACTGCTGCACAGGATGGTCCCACCTGGTGGCCTCGAGCTCCTGGGTGAATCCTTGTTTTCTGTTACATACAGAAAAAGGGGTGAGACGGATCAGGCAAGTGAAGGCCTGAGGCCTGCAGGAAGGCTTGCTGGAGGCTAAGGGGAGTGTTGATGGGTGTGATGAGAGGCTCCACGAGGGGGCCCTTTGTGCTGACATAAAGGGGTTGAGCCATCAAAGAGTCATTGGGTATCCATGCCTGAAAGTCTTCTGTTAATTCCAGGAATGAGAGCTCTTCAGCCTTGGTAGTGGGAACAGGAAGGTGAGAAATGAGTTTTTTTTCAATCCATAGTAATGGCCTTGTGGGACAGGATTAGTTGGAAGCCCAAATAAATGACTGCAGTAAGAGAGAGCTGAACCTTAGAGAGGGAGACACAATATCCTTGCAAGGCCAAGAAGTTCAGTAATTTGGCTGTGTGGGTTTTACTTTGATATAGGGAGAGACTGCAGAGAAGAAGGTCATCCACATATTGGAGGAGGAATGATGGTAACAAGTATAGGCAGGTGGGATTATCTCTAAATCCCTGAGGAAGGACTGTCCATGCAAGTTTAGTGGACACCTGGATGTCTGGGTCAGGCCAGGTAAGAACAAAGGGGTCTTGAGAATCTTTGTGCAAGAGAATGGAGAAGGAGGCATCCTTAAGGTCTAGAATTAAATAGTGTGCTGTGCAGGTGGTGATGGAGAACAAGAGAGTACATGGACTTGGAGCAATGGGGTTTACCTGACCACTGCTGAGTTGGTGAGGCAGAGGTCTTGGTCCGAACAGAAGGTGCCTGAGGGTTACTTGACATGGAGAATGGATGTGTTATAAGGGGCATCTGTACAAAGCGAAAGCAATAGGCCTTTGGCTAGGAGGTCATAAATGATGGGTCTGAGTCTCCTGAGGCTCTTTAGAGGTAGGGGGTATTGGGATTGGGATGAGAAAAGAGAAGGGTTTTGGGGTGTGATGAGGAAGGGATCTTGGTGTGTGGCTACAGAGGGGTTGTGTATGTCTCATAACTGGGATTGATCAAGGATGGGGGCCAGGATATCTATGAGGGGGTGGTGGTAGGTGCTAGAAGGAGGAGGAGTGGGAGTGGAGGAGAGTCTGGGAGAGAGCCCCTCCTGGGAAAAGTGGAAGATCCCAATTTACTTAGGAGATGTCAACCTAGAAAGGGAATGGGGCTTGGGGAATAATGAGGAAAGAGTGGGAGAAAGGGATCTCGTGAATGGAGCATGTGAGAGGTGGGGTTAATAATAGTTGATATGGTTTGCCTTCTACCCCAACAGTGGAGGTTATGGAGGTAGAAGTGGGTCCCCCAAATTGGACAAGTACTGAGAATATAGCCCAGGTGTCCAAGAGGAAAGAGATGAGCCTACCTGCTACCACAATGGTTACCCTGGGTGCCTGTGATGGTAGTCTTTGGGTGCTGGGATCCTGGACCCTGTTAGTTGTCTGTAGCCAGTCTCAGAAGGTCTGCCTGTGGTGAGGTGGGGCTGTGTGACCTCCTATCTCTCTGGGCAAGAGGGCAATCAACAATGGTCCACCTGGGATATTTAGGACAGGGAGTGGGAAGTTAGCGAGAATTAGAGCAAAATTTTGCCCAGTTGCCCAGCTGACCATACCTATAGAATGTTCTGGAGTGTTTTCTGTGGGTTGAAGGGGCAGTATCAGCAGCAGGAGATTGCAGAAATGCTTTGGTTAGCATTTGATATTCAACTTTGTGGGACTTTCCATCTCTGCCATTGAAGGCTTCCTCAAGTACTTGAGCCTGTGGGGTGAGGGGATCTTGCTCCAGCTTTTAAGTTTGGTTTTAATGTCAGGGAAGCTATAGGAGAAGTACTTCATGAGTAAGTTTGGACCATCAGGTGACTTGGGATCTAAGTTGGTATATTGGAGTAAGGCTTCAGTCAGGTGGTTTAAATAGGAGGAAGTGTTTTCATTTTTATCTTGAATTACCTCTTAGAGATGATCATAACTGATTGCTTTATGAGTTCCCTGTCAGTAGGCAGGTGATTAATTGGTCCCTTCTTGTCTGACCCTCTGGAGAATTATAATCCCAATTGGTATTTTGGTTAGGGATCTACTCAGTGCTCATGGGCAGGTGTAGTTTGGTGGAATTAATCAGCATAGTTGAGGGCTTGTTTCCAGACTCATCTTTGTTCCTCTGTGAGGAGGGTTTTGGATAGGAGCATGTGCATATCATGAAAGGTGAGGTTGTAGGCTGGTGTTATGGATTGTAACTCCTTGGTATATATGTGGCAGGGTTGAAGGTCAAAAACCCTACTGCTGAGAATGAGGGTTGCATCTCACTCATCCTTGTCACAGAGCCCGGGGTATGCTAGGATTTTAATATGTTTATTGAATGAAAGAATGAGTAGGTTTTCCAAACTAAATATTATTAATGTCCCTTTGGCTACAAAAACATTGATTTATTTTTTTCATGTGGTTAATATTTGCCCTGTTTTATTTGCTGCATTTTCTTCAATCCTTTGATCAAATCTTTACAACCCTCCCAAGAAACTGGCTAAACATTCTTAATATAGCTTTCCAGGTGGCAGCTCTGTGGGGAGTCTGGGGGTGCCTCCCCTCTCTTGGCATTGCTCTTGAAATTGTCTGGAGGGGTTTCTCTTCAGGATTACCACACCCTGCTGTTCTCACCTTGAAATTCTTTGCTTTTTTCTGGAAAAAATGTATTGAATACCCTGCTTCCTGGGTATTATGATTTCTTTCTCTCTTGATGGTGTACTTTGCTAGGGAATCATGAGAAATATTTTTGAGTATTCACCAGCCTGAAAATGCTTTGATATAAAGCTAACAGCTCAGTAGTAGTCTTATTGAATATAGTTTTAGTTATTTTCACTCTTTTGAAGGCGTTTCTTTATTGTTATTTATTTACATACTGTTGTTTTTAAAGAATTCCCTTTTGAGATATATTTTTGTTTGTTTTCTCTCTGAAAGTTTCTAGGGTCATCTCTTTATTACTGATGTTCTGAAGTTTCATTTGTCTTGGGTGGAACTTGAAAAAATTCATTTTGCAGGGCACTGTGTAATGTAAACCTTTTAATCTGGAGACAAATCCTGATTTTTCTTTTTCTTATATTATTTCTGTGGTATGTTCCTACTTTCAATTTTTTCTTCTGTAATTTGAAATCATATGAATCAGATGTTGAGCTTCTTAAATTGATCTATTTTTTATCATTTATTCTCTTTCAACTTTTTTTGTCTTTTTCTCCTACTTTCTGGATAATATCCTTAATTTATTGTTTGCATTTTGAAGTAACATTTTTGTTTCAGTAATTATATCTTTAAAAGTTAAGGAAAACACTTTTTTCATACTTTCTTATTTCTAAATGTTACATTTTATTTTTATAATATTTTGATGTTGACCCTGCCAACTCTTTCAGGAGATTATTTGTGGTTTTCTGAAGTTATCTTTTTCCCCATTCATTGTGTCTTTTTTTTTCTTTTGATTTGCTGTGCTCCCTTACTTCTCTGTTAGAGATTCTCATCAGATGTGTTGACTTTTGGCCACAGATTCGTATTTCAAAATGAGTTCATAAAACAGTGACTGAAAGCTCTGTTTGTTGGCTAGTAACTTTCATGGTAGAGCAGTATAAAACAAACTTCACACATGCACCGAAACGTGTGGTTTTCCTTGCAATATTTGAAATGTCACCACTGTGCTTGGACGTATGAGAAAACCCCCACCCCTGTCTCCCTCATAGCCTAGGCTTCCCTTCTGCATGTCCTGTGTTAGTATTTATTGCTTTATGCTGACGGGCACCCAGAGCCGCCACAGACTTGGGCCATGCCCTGCTTGCTGGCCCCTCCTGGTGCCCACGGCTATGGCTGTGTGTGCTGTGAATGGATGCTGCCATCCAAGAGGTGGTGCTCAGGTCTGTGTCTTGTTAGGGTGAATGTGTGAGTCCTCCCCTCACCTGTGTTGTGTGCCTCAAGGGAAGAAAACTTTGAAATTACAATAATAATAATAATAATAAAGTAGCAATATTAAAACATGTTACTATAAATACATTTTATAAATAAAACATATTATAAATATAAGACATTTACAAATAAAACATGTTTTATAAATAAAACAGAATAGGATTGGTGATTAAAAAGAATAATAAGAATCACAAAGGATGTGAAAGTTCTTTTATAAGTCAGTTTATTCAAAAAAATGGAACAAATGTTTGATCACCTGGGGACAAAAGAGTAACTTATATTTCTATTTCATGGCTTATTCCAAAATAAATTCCAGAGAAATTAAAATTCATTATAAATAAATGAAACAGCAAACCTACCATAATATAATATTAAATATTTGTGTGATCTGTGGCAAGACAATACTTTTTAAGAGTTGCATATCTGGTACCAAAGGCAGAAACCATGAAGGAGATTACTAATGTGTTTAGCATAAAAATGCATACGATGTAAATATCTCTAAAACTAACATTTAAAAGTTAAAGGCATGATCTTCAAAGGTGTCAGAAGTCACCTCTGTGAGAGGGAGTGACTGAGAACCACACAGATTTTAATAGACCAAGGAGCCATGAGGTCTAAGTGCCATGTGTTATCCTGAACTGGATTTGGTATTAAAACAAAAAAAAAGACATTTATGGAAAATGAATAAAATTCAAGCACTGCTATTTATTTAATAGAATTCCAACAAATTTAATATTTTAGTTTTCATCATTATTTTGTGGGTTATATAAGATGTTAACACAATGAGAAGATGGATATACAGTAGACAGGAGTTTTCTAGATTGTTTTTCCATCTTCTATAAATCCAAAGTAATTTTCAAATAAAACTGGAAAAAAGAAAGATAACAAGGTGGAAAGTTATTTTTAAGTTATGACTCATGAAAGATCAATATCCTTAATTTTTGAAGATCTCCTTCAAGTCCTTATAAAAATAATGCTCTAATTAAGAAAGGATTGAGTGATACCAATAGAAATCACACACACACAAAAAAACAACCATAAATGGATAAAGATATATTAAAATGTTGTCTTAATCAAAAAACGCAAATTACATAATTTAAAGCTTTTTTCATCTAAGAAGTTGGCAAAGATTTCTTCAAAACATTTAGTATAATCTTAGGATATGAGAAAGTGTAAACATAAAATCTAATCATCTCAATATTTTTAGTAATGTATCCAAGTTTCGATCATTTCAGTGATTTATTCTAAGGCTTTTAACTCTCAACAGACACAAAGTTTTAGCCACAATGGAGCAGGACTAATAGTAAGAACAAACATTGTAAACAGTTTCTAAATAGATTCTAATGTGAGACAGATAAAATAAATTATAATTGTTCCATTAGTGGAATAGTATGCAATCATTTGTAAATGACATTACATGAATAGCCCAGCACAGAAGGATTTTTATATGAAAAGACCAGCACAGAGGGATTTTTAGGGCAGGGATTCTTCTCTACATGATACTGCAGTGGTGGTGTAGGTCATGCAAATTTGCCTGGACCCAAGGCACATACAGAGCAATAGAAAACACTAAGGTAAACCTTGAACTTTAGGTGATCACTGTGTGTTAATATGGATTCAGTGATTATAACAACTACACCATTCTAATGGGGCATATTTCTAATAGGGGAGGCTAAGCATGAGAAATACAGGGGGAAGGTGTGCCGTCTTTGTAATCTCTGCTTATTTTTTTCTGTGAATTTAAATCCGTTTCAAAAACTAAAATCTAGTTTTTAAAAATATCATTACGAAGAAAAAAATAGTGATAGGAAACACAATAATATTTTTGAAATGCACAAATTTTAACAGAAACCTTTTCCCTTGACTGTGTCATGCTTTTCTGTAAAAAGAAATAAGTTTTTAATTTTAGGTTTAAAATAAATAGAATGCTGTGGCAAGGAGGGCAAGAGGACACAGAAATCATAGGCAAACCAAGTTGGAAAGTTGAAATAAAACAGAAGAATGTATTCCAGGTGAGTTAAAAAAAGACAGAATGAAGGTAGAAAGTAATTGGTTAGAGATTCAGGACTGAGTCATAACTGGAGAGTATCCACCCGAGATCCGTTGGCTCGATAAGGGATGTATATGATGGGAAACTCAGCTGAAGGACGAGTTATGCAGAGAAGAAATTAAAGGGAACTTCAGTCCAATTGTAGATTTCCCTAAGATCTCTTCATTCAGTTGACTGCAATTATTACAGAATATGAGGTCAACATTAAAATATTACTAGTATATCCATTTTACAGACGTTTAGCAAATTTCATGCAATGTAATTTATGAAGTGCTTAGCACAGTGCTTCACATAAAGTGACCAAAAATAATGAATATATTTTTTATTTATCACCTTATCATTCTTAGGATGATTATTATCAAATTGAGGCTCAAATAAGTTAACTGACTTGGGCAAGGGCACCCAACTAGAAAAGAATCTCTGCTCAGAATTGTATTCTAATCTATATAACTCTGAGAGCCTTTTCTCTCTTGCCTGTTTTGAAAATTGTATGGGTGTAGTATGCCAGCATTGGGATATAAAAAAAAATGAAGTATTGCAACTCTACCCAGCATGGGAATGTAAAATTGCTATTCCAATGCATTTTTGTATCAATTCCATAGATGTTTAATTCTGAGAATGAAGACTCAAGGAAAGGGTGGCCAATAGAAGTGTCTTCCATTGAGTAATCATAGGTTTTAGTTAGTATTTTTTTTATTTAAAATGCTGTTAGCTTATAATATCACTAATCTGCCCAAGAAGATATATCCCACACTTATCATTTGTTCATTCAACTAATAAATGTTTTGCATCAGCATATACCGCGGTCTAGACTCTCACATTACCAAAATAAATTAGACCCATGATCCCTCCCATTACATCAATTAACCAACTAATATTCACCTTTTTCTTCTTGTCCCTCTTTCCTATGTCTACTTGCTTAGTCAAGCAATTATTCATTGCTGCAGTCCGGCTGCAGCAAAATAACTGGGTGGTAACGAATAACTTGTGTAGATTGATACAGCAGGAGTGGGAGCCCTTTATTGTAGGACAACAGAGGTATTTATACATTCCACACAGCTTATCTTAATTAACATAAACTAGATACAGCAGTCAACCAATAATAAATCTCCACACTTAATGGCTCGCTGGCGCCACCTCATAAACCACTCTCCCTGGCAAAATGCCAGGCACCATCCTGACTTTTTTACAGACTCCAACAATTCATTACCTGTGTGTTTAGGATTGTCACAATGCTCTTACATTATTTATAGTTAAGTTTTATTCCTGAATTTGATAATATAAACATATTTCAATTATTTTTAAATGATGGAGGCATTCTCTTGACCATGATGTACTATTTATACAATAATTTCTCTTTCTTCTAATCAGATACACCAGTAGAGTTGGTTATCTCTGTGATGTAGGGGTGCTTAGAACTTCTGGCTTTATCAAAAGTCTTTAGAGTGTAAACCAACACTAGAACAAAGAGTGTCATTATACCATTCTGTTGAATATATAAGGCTTATTCTCTGGTAATAAGAAAATGATGTTAATGTTCAGGAACAAAACTGACAGGAGGCTTACATTGCATTGCATGTGATTGACAGTGCATAAACAAATAAATATATGGTGATAAGTGTTCCAAAATTAAAAGAAAATAAAAGAACCCTAACTATTGATTAAAGAACAATATAGGGAGAGAGCTTGCTCTTTAAATTGAGTGGTTCGTCAAAGCCACTTTGAAAATATATTTGAACAGAAATCTTTAGTAAAGTGAGGGGGGAAATCTGATGATAACTTGATGCCTTCCTAGAAGAACAAAATGCATGAGCTAATAGCAGATCTGGTGTGTCCAAGAAGCATCAGGGAAACCAGATGTCTCACTGAGTAGCCTAGAAAAGAAGTTGTAATAAAAGATGATTTAGAGCAAAGGTGGGAGAACAGGTGAAGCAGAGCCTGTAAATCTGGCTCTGAGGAAGACAAGGCCTTAGAATGCTATGAGCAGGAACAGTGGCATGATCTCAGGTTTTTAAATTGTCACAATATTTGTACATACATATATTGTATGCATAGTTGACCCATGCATATGATATGTAATAATAAAATCAGGGCAATTAGCACTTCCAGATACTTAAACATTTATAATTTCTGTGAATTGGGAAAATTCAGATTCCTCTGGTTGTTTTGAAATATATAATAAATTGTTATAGACTGCAGAAATTCTTCTGTGCTATAGAATACAAAACTAGCTCCTCTTATGTGGTTGTACTGTAGTACTCATTATCAAATCTCTCTTGATCCCCTCTCTCCTCTTCTTCTTAGCCTCTAGTGATCACTCCACTCTTCTTCTATGAGATTCGACTTTTCATCTTTTGTGAAAGAATGAGAACTTGCAATATTTTTCTTTGCCTTGCTAATTGTATCTAATAAAAGACCCTCCAGTTCCATCCATGTTTCCATGATGACAAGATTTCATCTATTTTATGGTGGAATAATATTCCTTTTAAATGACTGCCCTAATTGCTGTCTTAAAAAATAGCCTCAAAAGGAAAAGTTCTTTAGCAGGAAGATCAAGCTAGAAGTGCTGCTATAATCTAGGAAAGAGATGACAGATTTAGAAGCCACTGAAGAAGCCATGGGAAAGTGCTGGATATAATTTAGGATGTGTTTATAGATACTGTAGGAGGCTGAATAACATTTATCCAAAATATCAGCTCTTAATCCTTGAAACCTGCTATATTATTTGAAAAAAAGGATCTTTTGCAGATCTGGTTGAAAATTTTGAGGAAAAAAAGATAATCTTGCTTTATTGGTGTGGGCCCTAAATGCCATCACAGTGTGATAAGAAAGGTACAGGGAGCCTCAACATGAAAACAGAAAAAGTGAAGGCAATGCCACCACCGAAGTAGAGGTTGATTCTAAGTCAGAAGTCAAGGAATGCAAGGACTCACCCGAAGAGACAAGGAACAGATTCTCCTCCAGATCATCTGGCACCTTAATTGGTCTGTTAAACTAATTTTGGACTTCTAGACTCCAGAACTGTTAGAGAATAAATTTTAAGGCAGTAATCTTTTGAGATACCTGGTAACAGCAGGCTCACAAAACTAACAAAGGCTTGATGTCACATGTGAAAGGAAAAGAAGAGCCAGAGAAAACTGGAGGCAATTTTGTTTAAGTGAAGACATGGTGTTTCCAATTCCTGAGATGGAGACCTTTGGGACAGTAACAACGTTAGAGGAGAAAAATAAAATTATAGTTTAGACATGTTATGTTTAAGATTATTGTCAGCATTTAAAGGTAGCAAATCAGAAGACTGTGAGTCTGGAATTGAAAGGACGATTCAGGGCTGGAGGTGGAGATTAGAGTTATTAACAACATCAAAAAAAGAGTCATTAGCAGTGTATAAGTAGTAATTAATGTCATAGTACAGAATGAGCTCACTTAGGAAGCACTGGAGACAGGGAATGTGTTCAATGACATAGTTCAGAAACTTCCTCATTCGGACATCAAGAAAATCAGGAGGACCTAGCAAAAGACATGGAGAGTAAACTGTGATTAATCTGTGAAAAGAACCAAGAGAAGATGGTGATCTAAATTCCAAATAAAGATGATTTATCACAATGCTGGGAGCAATTCTGTCAAATGCTGTGGAAAGAATATAGGATGGGGAAGTTTAGACAGCTAATAGGAATTTTGGGGGAGTGGAGCTATAAGTGAAAGGAAATAGGGAAAATAACAGAGTATCAGGTAGGAGTATGTTTTTAAGATGAAAATTGTCCTAGCAATAACATATGGTCTTAACAGGGTCAATGATCAGAGGATGATGAGCATATGAGCTGAGTCAAAGAGGATTATGAACATAATGTTGGGAATGTATTCTGCAATAGGGAGAATCTAGTCTTTGAAATCTAAGAAGATAAATCAAGTCTTGACATGAAAACAAGTATATATATATGCATATGAACACAATATCTTTATATTATTTATTTATTTTTATGTGGTTCTGAGGATTGAACCCAGTGCCTCACACATGCAAGGCAAGCTTTCTACTCATGAGCCACAGCTACAGCCCCTAAAAGAAGTTTTTTTTTTAAAAAAAATATATTTGAGAAGGATGACATGATAACCGGTTTAACAACAATAAAAATAAAGTTAAGAAAATATATGTTTATATAATAAATTAATTTGTAAGGTCTTTCCTATGCATTATCTTTTTCTGTTCTTACAACTTCCATGTGATGTTAAGTGGTAGTAACCACATTTGATAGAAGAGTGAACTGGTTGAAGTGATTTGCACAAGACCTAGGAAGCTAGTAAGCCATGACATGAAAATGTTTAAAGAAAAACAGTTTTGAGTTAATGTAGCACATAGGTCATTAGGAGAGAATAATAAATAGAAAAAGGAAAAGAGAACATAATAATCCAAATAGAATATATTAAAGATCCAATAAAGACAGTGGGTGCCAAAATGAGCAGAGTGTGTTTATGCATATATGTGTGCAAGTGCATGCACTTATTTTTATAGTCTTGGGCCATGGTATATTACTGGAGTGTGATTTTGCATCACCACTATCACAATAATACACTCCCTTTCAATCTACATTTTGTTCCAAATTTCTTTCATATTTATTACTTCATTTTACAGTTGTATCTAAAATGAGCTGTAGATCACTGATATCTTATTGATATGAGAATCCAATTTTCACAATGTACAACTTGACCAAAATTATGAGACTGGAATATAAATGAAAAGTTACTCAAAATTCAAATTTATAACTCTAGACCCAACCTAATGTGTTTTCTTAAATGAGGAAAATAGAAGAAGAAGGAAGAGAAGAATTAAATTAGACTGGAGAGGTCCAGGAGAATTACACAATAATGAATCTGGGATCATACTTACCAATTAGGTCAAAATATTATTGGAAATAATATCCTTAAGTAGCAACTAGATGTACTTAAGTAGATCTATCCCAGAGAAAATTCCTGGATTTTTGACATATATATCCACTGTATGTGAAATGCACTGTAGCATCTTGAAATCAGCATGCCCTAAATTCCCTTCCCAATCATGCTTATCTTTTTGGATTCCCCATTGGGATAAATGTTAATCCAACAGAAGTCTGACACAGAAATCTTAGAGTTATCTCCAGCTTTCCTTTCCTTACTCTCTGTATCTAATCAATTATGAACACCTATGAAATGTATACCTCCATTTCTCTTGTCTGAATCCTCATTGCTACTCTTTATTTATAACATCTGTCTTTCTTGCTTCCTTTCTGCAGTTTCCTCCAATTTGTTCTCTTTGCTGCTGGTCTTTTTATACTACAGTAAAATCTCCACATTGATATACTTGTAATTCTAAATTGAAAATAATATCATATCACTCTCTCAACTTAAACTTTTCAGAATATTTTTTACAATCTATGGTTCAAGCTCAAACCCATCACACAATATACATAAACTTGTTATCTTACTGCTATCTACACTTCATCTCCTTTCAATTCATGTAAACATTGCATAATGTTCAAATCAGGTTAAATATATTATCACCTCATTTATCATTTCTTTATGGTAAAAAATTCAAGTCTTTCTTCTAGTTTTTGAAATATACAGTACATTTTTGTTATCTATAGTTGCACTACTGTGCAAAAACAGCATACTAGAATTTCTTACCCTTAAGTAACTTCAACTTGGTACCCATTGATCAACCTTTCCCAAACTTCTGCTTTCTCCAGCCTCTTACAACCACCATTCTACTCTCAACTTCTATGAGATCAACTTTTTAAAAGTCTGCATATGAGTGAGATTGTGTGGTACTTGGCTTTCTGTGCATGGCTTATTTCTCTTAACATGATCACCTTCAGTTCCACTTGTATTGCTTCAAATAAAAGGATTTCATTCTTTTTATGAATACTATTCCACTGTATAGATACACCACCTTTTCTTTATCTATTCATCAGATGATGTTTAGATTTTTTCCATTTCTTGGCTATTGCAAACAGTGCTGTAATAATCATGGGAGCACAGGTGTCTCTTTAACATACAGATTTCATTTCATTTGATATAAGTACCCAGTGGTGGGATTGTAGCTCTACTTACAATTTTTGAGACACCCTAAGATGTCTTTGATAAGGTTTGTACTAATTTACATTTTCACCAACAATGTACAAGAGTTCCCTTTTCTCCACCAGTTCTCATCACTACTTGCTATCTTTAGTGTTTTTGATGAAAGCCATTTTTACCAGAGTAAGGTAATATCTTATTGTGGTTTTTATTTGTAGTTCCCTGATGATTAGTTTTTTTTTAAAATATATACATGGCCTTTTTTATATCTTCTTTTGAGAAATGTCTATTTAGGTTTATTGCTCACTTAAAATTTTTCTTTTTTTGGCATCGAGTTTTTGTAATTCCTTACACATTGCAGATGTCAACCATTGTCAGATATAATCCCACTTGCTTAAATATAGCAACTTTTTAAATGTTCTGTTGGGTTTGCAGTTATTGTTTTTTCTTCACCATGTTATTAAACTCCTTGAGTTCAAAGGTTCTCTTATATATCTCTCTTTGTATCTCCAGTAGGCTTGGCACATTGTATGTCCTAAAAAACTAACTGATAAAGAATGGAAAATGATATATTAATGGAATGCAATGCCTGAAGAACTGAAACTCAGAAGAATGAGATCAACTCAACTTACAGCATAAATCTGGATATCTTTCTTTTATTTTTAGACCTTGGTTTTCCTATCTTTAAAATCATGCCTCTTGACTAAATACTCTCAGAGGCCCCTTCAGCTCTCCAATGTTCCAAGCATGTCTGTTTGAAATTGGGTTATGTTAATGTAGTTCTATTTTTTCTGCGAAGTCCCAAAGCATGCCAAACCCTCTAGCTACCTGAGAAAGTCAATTGTTTTCCAAACAGTGAACAATTTATTTCCTAACCATTGGCTGAAACACTGCAATCTTTTATAAAAAAGAAATCTTCCAGTAATATAAACATAATAGTTTGAACCCAGAGATTGAGATTTTGGAAAATATGAACAGCTCTCTCATCTCCTTTGGAAGATGAATATGATTTTGAGAGGTTTCATCTGAAGTCAGCTTGTACATGAAAATCACACTTTGGATGTAAATGGCACTTATGCTTGGATTCATTCTACTTAATCTCTAAAGTCCTTTGCTAAGTTAAAAAATATTTAGCAAAGTAAGGATTTTTTGATAGAATCTGTGTTTCTCTAATGGCATTTGGAACTAAAAATTCTTCTTGCTTATGCTTATGATACCCTGGGTGCTGTGGCTGTGTGGGGAGCTTCCCCGCAACACACAGGTTTGAGAGGCCTGCCCACTAGAGGGGGGAGTGCCTCTCTACCCTGGGTGCTTTGGCCATGTGGGGAACTCCCCAGACACCCAGGGGAGAGGGACCTCCCCACTCGAGGGGGGAGTGCCCCTCTACCCTGGGTAAGCTGGTGGTGTGGGAAGCTACCACCAAAACCCAGGTGAGAAGGGCCTCCCCCTGTGAGGGGGAAGTGCCCCTCGACCCTGGGTGTGGTGGCAGTGTTGGTAGCTCCCCACCTACAACCAGGTGAGAGAGGCCCCCCCTGGAGGGGGGAGTGCCCCTCTACCCTGGATGTGGTGGCAGTGTGGGGAGCTCCTCCTCACCCCTAGGTTAGAGGGACCTTTCCCTGGAGGGGGTAGTGCTCCTCTGCACTGGTGCGGTGGCGGTGTGGGGAGCTCTACCCCACCACACCCAGGTTAGAGGGGCCTCCCCGCTAGATGGGGGAGTGCCCTCTATCCTGGGTGCAGTAGTGCAGTGGGGAACTCCCCACACACACCCAGGGTAGAGGGGACCCACCCTAGAGGGAGAAGAGGCCTCCTACACTGGATGCAGAGGGCAGATCCCCCAAACACTCAGGGTAGAGGTGCCTGGACTCATAGTGGGAGGGAGTGCTCCTGTACCCGGATCGCGGTGGGGAGGTCCTCCTTGACACCCAGGGTAGAGGGGCCTGAGCCCTAGAGAGGGGAGTACCCTCCTACCCTGGGTACAGTGAGTTGTCCCCCCCCAGACACCCAGGGTAGAGGGGCCTGCCACTTAGAGGGGGGAGTGCCCCCTACCCTGAGTGCTGTGGGGAGCTCCTCCAACACCCAGGATAGAGAGGTCTCTCCCCTAGTTGGGGGAGTGCTCCTTTAACCTGGGTGCTGTGGCGGTGTGGGGAGCTCCTCCCCTCAAACCTTGGTTAGAGGGGCCTCCCCCTAGAGGGGGGGAAAGTCCCTCTTCCCTGGGTGTGGTGGCGGTGTGGGGAGCTCCCCCCACACACATTCAGGTGAGAGGGGCTTCCACCCTGGAGGGGGGAGTGCCCCTATACCAGGGGTGCAGTGGTGGTGTGGCAGTGTGGGAAGCTCCCCCCATCTCCCAAGATAGAGGGGCCTCCTCCCTGGAGGGGGGATTGCCCTTCTACCCTGGGTGCAATGGAGGTGTGGGGAGCTCCACCCCTCCACACCCAGGTTAGAGGGGCCTCCCCCCTCGAAGGGGGAGTGCCCTTTTACGCTGGGTGTGGTGGTGGTGTGGGGAGCGCCTCCCACACACACCCAGGTTTGAGAGGCCTACCCCCTCAACCAGGGAGTGCCCTCTACCCTGGGTGCAGTAGTTCTGTGGGGAGCTCTTCCCCACACCCTGGGTGTGGCGTCGGTGTGGGGAGCTCCCCCCTGACAACCAGGTGAGAGGGGCCTCTCTCTGGAGGGGGGAATCCCCCTCGATCCTGGGTGTACTGGTGGTATGGAGAGCCCCCCGCCATGCTCAGGTGAGAGTGGCCTCCCCCTGGAGGAGGAAGTGCCCCTCTACCCTGGGTGAGATGGTGGTGTGGGGAGCTACCCCCAGACACCCAGGATAGAGGGGCCTCACCCCTCAAGGGGGGAGAGCCCCTCTACCCTTGGTGGGGTAGTGGTGTGGGGAGCTCCACCCTGACACCCAGGTTAGAGGACCTTCCCCCCTAGAGGGGGGAGTGCACTCTACCCTGGGTGAGGAAGTGAGGTGGGGAGCTCCCCCCAACATCCAGGTTAGAGGGGCCTCCCTCATACAGCAGGGAGTGCCCTCTACCCTGCGTGAGATGGCGATGTGGGGAGCTCCCCCTTGACACCCAGGTGAGAGGGGCCTCCCCCCTAGAGGGGGGAGTGCCCCTCTTCCCTGGGTGCTGTGGTGGTGCAGGGAGCTCCCCCCCACACACACACACAGGTTCGAGGGGCATCCCTCTGGAGGGAGAGTGCTGCTTACCTGGGTACAGTGGTGGTGTGGGGAGCTTCCCCGGACACCCGGTTAAGGTTAAAGGGGCCTCCCCACTTGAGGGGAGAGTGCCCCTCCACCATGGGTGTGGTGGGAATCTCCCCATGCCACCCAGGTACGAGGGGCCTAGGGGCGAGTGCCCCTCTGCCTTGGATGCTGTGGTGAGCTCTACCAGACACCCAGGTTCGAAAGGGCCTCCCCTCTGGATGGGGGACTGTCCCTCTGCCCTGGGTCCGGTGGGGAGCTCTACCCAACACCCAGGTTTGAGGGGCCTCCCTCCTCTGAGGGGAGTGCCCCTCTACTTTAAGTGCTATGGTCCTGTGGGGAGCTACACCTGAAAACCAGGTTCAAAGGGCATCCCCCTCGAGGTGGGAGTGCCACTGTACCCTGGGTGCAGTGGAGAGCTTCACCTAACACCCAGGTTTGAGGGGCCTCACCCCTGTAGGTTGGAGTGCCCCTCTACCCTGGGTGCATTGGGGAGCTCCATCCTATACCCAGATTGGAGGGGCATCCCCCCTGGAGGGGGGAGTGCCCTTCTGCCTTGGGTGCCTTTTGGAGCTCCTCTGGACACCTTGGTTGGAGGCTTCTCCCCGCTGGAGGCGGGAGTGCCCCTCTGCCCTGCTTCCCCCTCGAGGGGGAAGACCCATCAAACCTGGGTGTTGGGGGGAGATCCCCACACCACCACTGTACCCAGGGTAGAGAGGCACTCCCCCCTTGAAGTGGGAGGCACCTCGAACCTGGGTGTCAGGGAGAGCTCCCCACAGCACCCAGGGCAGAGGGGCAGTCCCCCCTCCTTGGGGGAGGCTCATCTAACCTGGGTGTCGGGAGGAGCTCCCCACACCACTACAGCAACCAGGGTAGAGGCCACTCCCCCCTCCAGGGGCAGGTCCCCTCTGACATGGATGTGTTGGGGGGAGCTCCCCACATCACTACCACAAGGAAGGTAGAGGGTAGTCCCTTGCCAGTACAGAGGCCCCTGTAACCTGGGTGTCCAGAGGGAGCTCCCCACACAAGTACTGCACCCAGGCTAGAGACCACACCCTGCTGGGGGGGGAATCTCCTCTAACCTGGGTGTCAGGGGAGAGCTCCCTACCCTACTATGGCACCCCGGGTAGAGGCCACTACCCCATCTAGTGGGGAGGCCCCTCTAACCTGTGTGTGGATGGGGAGTTACCCACACCAATAGCTCACCCATGGTAGAGACTACTCTTTCCTCCGGGGGGGAGGCCCCTCTAACCTGGGTGTGGTGGGGAGATTCCCACACCACTATCCCACCCAGGGTTGAGGACACTCCCCCCCTCCCCCTCGAGGGGGTAGGTCTCTCTAACCTTGGTGTTGGGGGAATCTCCACACACCAATACTGCACCAAGTGTAGAGGCCACTCGCCAGTCTAGTGGGGAGGCCCCTCTAACTAGTGTGTGTGTGTGGGGAATTACCCACACTAATACTGCACCCATGGTAGAGACTACTCCTTCCTCCAGGGAGAGGCCTCTCTAACCTGGGTGTGGCTGGGAGCTCCCCATCCCACTATGACACAGAGGTTAGAGGCCACTCCCCAATTAGGGGGAGGCCCCTCTAACCTGGGTGTATGGAGGAGAGCTCCCTACAAAACTAGTGCACACAGGATAGAGGCCACTCCCCCCTCCAGGGGGAAGCTCCTCTAACTTGTGTGTTCGGGGAGCTCCCCACCCCACTACTGCACCCAGGGTAGAGGACATTCCCCCCTCCAGGGGGGGCCACCCCTCTAACGACTACTGCACCCAGGGTAGAGGCCACTCCCCTTCCACAGCGCAGGCCCCTCTAACCTGGGTGCTGTAGGGGAGCTCCCCACAACACTACTGCACCCAGGGTAGAGAACACTCCCCGCTCCAGGAGGGAGGCCCCTCTAACCTGTGTGTCAGCGGGAGCTTCACATACTGCTACTGCTCCCAGGGTAGAGGCCACAACCCGCTACAGGGGGAGGCCCCTCTAATCTGGGCACTGGTGGGGAGCTCCCCACCTCACCCAGGACAGAGGGGGAGTCCCCCCTCCTGGGGGGAGGCTCATCTAACCTTGGTGTCCAGGGAGCTCCCCACACCACTATCACAACCAGGGAAGAGGCCACTCCCCCCTCCAGGGGTGAGGCCCCTCTAAACTGGGTGTCATGGGGGAGTTCCCCACACCAATACTGCACCCAGGGTAGAGGACACTCTCCTCTCCAGGGTTGAGGCCCCTCTAACATGGATGTTGGTGGGGAGATCCCCAAACCCCTAAAGCACTCATGCTTTTGGCCACTCCCCCTCAAGGAGAGAGGACCCTCTAACCTAGATGTGGAGTGGAAGCTCCCCACATCACTACCTCACCCATGATAGAGACCTCTCCCCCCTCCAGGGGGGAGGCCCCTCTAACTTGGCTGTCCAGGGGGCGCTCCCCACACCACTACCACACCTAGGTTAGAGGCCACTCCAACCTCCAGAGGGGAGGCCCCTTGAACCTGGATGTCGGGGGGAGCTCCCCACAGAACTACCACACCCAGGATAGAGGCCACTCTCCCCTCCAGGTGGGAGGCCCCTCTAACCTTGGTGTTGTGGGGGAGCTCCCCACACCACTACTGCACCAAGGGTAGAGGCCCCTATAACCTGAGTGTCAGGATGAATTCCCGCAACCACTACTGCACCCAGGGTTGAGGCCACTCCCCGCTCCAGGGGTAGGCCCCTCTAACCTGGGTGTCCAGAGAGAGCTCCCCACACCACTAAGACACCCAAGGTACACACCACTCCCCCCTCCAGGGAGATGACCCCTCTAACCTGGGTCTCGGGGCGGGGAGGAGCTCCCAACATCACTACCACAACCAGTGTAGAGGGTAGTCTTCCAGCCAGTAGAGAGCCCCTCTAACCTGGGTGTCCAGGGGAAGCCTCCCACACCACTAATGCACCCAGGGTAGAGGGCACTCCCTCCTCCAGGGGAGGCCCCCCCTAACCTGATTGTGAAGTGGGAGTTCCCTGAACCAATACCACACCCAGGGTAGAGACCACTCCCCACTAAAGGGGAGAGGCCCCTCTAACCTGGGTGTCGGGGAGGAGCTCCCCAAACCACTACCTCACACAGGGTAGAGGACACTCCCACCTCCAGGGGGGAAGTGGAATCTTTTCTATGATGGAAGGCAAGTTTGACATTTAAAATCAATCAATTTAATCACATAAGCAAGCTAAATATGAATATCAAGTGATTACATAAAGTGAAACAGAAGGAGAATTTGATAAAATCCAACAATAATTCACGACTAAAACTCTTCATACATGTAAACAAATTGGGCTAGTTCATTAATTAAAGCATACCTACAATTATACTTAGTATCCCAGCTAATACCCTATCTAAAGCTGAGAGATTGTATACGTTCCCTTCAAGTATTGTTTGCACTACTCTGTTCACCTAGAAGTTCTAGTCCTTGCAGTAAAAGTAGGGAAAGAAATGCAAGGCATTATCAATTGGAAAGTAAAAATAAAATTATCCTCATTTACATATATAATTGTCTATATGAAAAATCTTAAGGATTCTATTTTCACAAAGACAGAATTTCCTTCTTTTTAAAGGCTATGTAGTTTTCATTGTACACACACATATCACATTTAAAAAATGTTTATGCATTAATTGTATGCTTTAATGGGGTTCAGTGTCATATTTTAACACCTGTATACCAGAAAAACTGATCAAATCTACTTTTCTTTATCTATGCTACCCCTACAACCTTCCCAATCTCTCATGATTACTATTGTATTTTTAAAAATCATAAAACTGTTAAGTGAGTTCAACAAAATTTCAGGGTATACAAATAAATTACAAAAATCAACTACACTTTTATGTACTAGAAATAAAATTTGAGACACAATTGACAATAGCTTAAAAACATAAAAGGAAACATTATTAAGCAAAAGTCTAATATAACAGAGGATTTGCATCCTACAAATTACAAAATGAGATTGGAAGAAATAGAGAACCTATATAGAGGAAGAGGCATAGAATGTTTATGGGGTATAGAACTCAATAAAGATGTCAATTTTCTCTGAATTTTTCTCTAGGTTTAATGCATCTCTTTAAAACAAAATGTGCATTGAAGATATACTTGACATTTAGGCAGTGTTAAGGTTTATATATAAAGTGTTCCCCCCAAAGCTCCTGTGTTAATACAGGAGTGCTTGGAGGTGAAATGATTGGATTGGGGGAGCTGTAACCTAATCAGTTTATCTTAGTTTGAATGGACTGACTGGGTGATAACTGAAGGCAAGTGGGGTGTCGCTGGAGGAGGTGAGTCACTGAGGGTGTGCCCTAGAATGATGCATCTTTCCCATGTGCAAGCTTCCCCTCTCTCCAGTTTTCTCTCCCCCTCTCCCTCCCCCACCCCTCTACCTCTCTTTCCTGACCTTGCCTTGTGTTGAGCAGCATTTCTCTGCTGGGCGTCTTCCCCCATGATGTACTGCCTCATCTTGGGTCCAGAGCAATGGTCAGCTACCAATGGACTAGATCTCTGAAACCCTGAGTCCCAAATAAACTTTTCCTCCTCTAAGTTGTTCTTATCAGGTGTTTTGGTCACAGATGAAAAAGCTGAATAAAACAGACCAGCTTATATGCTGTACTTGCATTATAGAGAGTGATAAGTACTTACCTAAGTTTTCATGGTTTAGCCTTATTACCATTTAGTAAACTTCTTTATACATCTCACACAAGTTATGTCTAAAAAATTTACTTTTTCTTAAATTCAAGGTTTTAATATAAATCATCATTTGAGTTAAAGTGTTTTTTTTTTCATTTTTGATTGATTTCCAACTTATTGAATTTCTAAAAATGTTATTTAACAATACTTTTCATGTTGTAGATTCTGATATTTATTTCTTCAGCTTTTATTTAACAATATATGACAAACAAATGGCAGAAAGCAGTGATCAATGAATGAGAGGTCTTTGGCTAGGTAAGTTGGGAAGGGTCCTTGTCTCATTCTTCTCTCCTGATAGTAGATCTGGAGTTTATTGCCTTGTGATTTTTTTCCAACAAATGGAAAAAGCATTTATCTTTAAATGTTTGGAATGACCTAGTCTTCATCTGACCTTCAACATTTATATTAAGAAATCTAGGTCTTTGAAATAAAATATGTCCAAAAAGCTGCCAACAGTAAAAGATGAAATCTGAATTTAGTTTATTTGGATTATATCTCTTTACTGGATGACTATCGTCTTTAAAATTTCCCTCTATTTAAATTTAAAATACTACTAACTTTTTGGCTTGCATGAGAAAATGGTTCCTATTTACTTAACTCAATTTATTCTTACTAATGTTCTGGAATGTGAGATAATCAGTTAAGTGAGGTAATCAATTAAAGTAACATAGCAACGTTATTACTATAATAAATTTATGTGTATTATTTTTCCAAGTCCCTGAGTTCTTGAGGGCATAAATTACATTTGAGCTAATGTCTCATTTTGTGACTCAGTAAATCAGGAGATGATTTCATATTCAAGCCCATTCCAAAAAGAAAAGGAAGTTCATTATTTCACATAAGTGTTAATTCCAGGGATCTCTATGGCTTCAGGGAATATTGAATGAATGATGCCAACAGAAGTTCATCGCAGCTCTGTTGTCTTCTGTGCTGGTTCTCTACCCTAGGAAAGTTTCACCACACCTCAGCCTCTGGCAACACTGAGTTTATATTCTATAGCTCTGCAGGCCTGACAGAGAGATTGCTCCTCTTATCAAATTAATCCAGTAAAATTTCTAGGATTGAATATTAATAATGGTGCCATTTAATGATCCCTAATCCATTTACTATAAACAGAGTATGTGGGACCCTGATAAGATATACATGTATTACCCCCACCTAAATTCCTAGATGGAGTGTGATATTAGGGCAAGGGAAATAGAGAATGTATTATTTAAAAATAAAAAAGTGTTAGGCTGGCCCAGAAAAGAGGTATCCACTGCAACCTTGCAAACATAACACTTTCAATACAAATATGTTAAATGAAATAATTAAAACAAATTATTTTAAAATTAATTAGAAAACACTGGGGTTGTATTTAAAAAATCAGTATAGGTGTTACAGTTCTGCCATGTTTAAGCCCTATAGACTTCAGTGAATGACAATATCTGTGAACTTTATTTTCTGCGTTTTTAAAATTATTTTTTAAGAATGAGCAAAAATTTTATGAGCTACTGTTGAGATAATTGTGCACAAATAAAAATCCAAACATATTTTTACAAATTAGAATTTATGTAAAAGTTCCGCAAGTTATTGGGATTTATCCAAGACAATAAAATTAAACAAAACTTTATGCTTTAGCAAGAGTTCAAGACTGGATTTTGGAAAGCATTTCATCTAAAATAACATTATTGATATCAAGCATGTAGGAATAAAACTCCCATTAGTGTGTATAAAACCTACCGACAAAGTCAGGTTTATTGGTTATAATTCAAATATGATAGAATTATTTTTTTTCTGAGTTCAGTTCTATAATTTTTAAGACATGCACACAGCCATACAAGAACTGTCAAAATTAAGAGAATAAAACTTTAAAATTTATATTTTTAGTTATACATGAATCCATTTTGGCATAATTATGAAAGCATGGAATATATCTTGTTCTAATTCAGTCCCCAGTGTCTCTCCTTCCCCATCCCTCCTCCCACCCCTGTTCCCTTCCCTCTTCTGATCTTTCTGCCACTTACCCATAGTGATTTTTTTAAAATTAATTTCTTGTGGATGTATACATAGTGAGATTCACCATGGTATTTTTCACTTATGTACATGGGAATGTTATGTCAGATTCATTCCACTCTTTCCTTTTCCCATCTCCCCTCCCTTCTCTCATTCCCCTTTGCCTACTCAACTGAATTCTATTCTTTTTTATCCCTCTACTTTTATTGTGGGTTAGCTTCCGCATATGAGAGAAAACAGAGAATGAATATTCATATCACCCCACAAATTACCACATGGTCTTTTGTAGTCAATCTACTTCCTTCACATTTAGTCCTTTGGCTAAACTGTTTTCTTATAGTTGTAACTTTTCCAGGACATAACATGAATGGAATAATACAATTTGTAGCCTTTTGAATCAGTCTTATTTTACTTAGCATGATGAATGTGCAGTTCGTCCATGAAACTGCATGAATTAGTAATTACTTGTGTTACTGCTAAACAGCATTTCAATGCATGTATTCCATAGTTTATCTAGTCAACAGTTTTTTGGCATTTGAGTTGTTTCGAGATTTTAGCCATTATAAATAAAGCTGCAATAAACTTTGCCACCCAAGTTTTTTTAAAATAAATACATACTTCATTTCTCCACTTATATCAAATTATCAACAAAATTGCAAATAACCAAACTGATTTCTTAAATGTCTATCAATTTGCATTCCATTAATAACATATACATATTCTAGTTGCTCTACACTCTCACAGGTACTTGATATTATCAGTCATTTTACTTTTAGCTATTTTAATAAATGCATAATGATAGCTCATTTGTTGATAATACATTACACACTCATTAACATACACTGCTAGATTATGTTTGCTTAACTTATTCAATATAGTTACATTTATGTAGACAAAACAAAGTTATTCTATAATTTTCTTACATTGTCCTTATTTCTTTTTAATATCAAGTTATACTAGACTTATAAAGTAAGCCAAACATTTTCCTCTATTTTGCTTCTCTGAAATATTCTGTCTAAATGATAGCAAATAATTTGATTGTATCAATTTATACTTTTATCTTTATAATATCCTTTCTTCTGTGTACTTTACAAAATAACTCTATGTGCATGCAGAAATACACCACAATGAATTCCAGCTATATGTATATCTATGAAGCCTCATTAAAAATAAATAAGTGAGTGGAAGGTAGATCAGTAGAATAGAGGAAGGGGAGGGAGAAGGGGAGAGAAAGGAGAAGCAAGCATAGGGGACAGAAATGGAGTAAAGTCAATTTCATGCATGTATGATCATATCAAAATGAACCCAACTATTATGCACAACTACAATGCACTAATAAATGCAAAGAATAAAATTTTTAAAAAGTAATAGCAAAGATTGGAAGCAAAATGTCTATTTAAAAGACTGTATGAAAAAAATATAATTTATTTCCAAAATTAGAGATAGAGTGCTAAACAATAGTTAAGCTTAATTATAGATTCCGTAAATATAATGTTGAACATAGAAATTTCCTTTTTTAAAAGGAAATGCATAGAGCAAAATAATTAAAATTTAAAACAGAGTAAACTATATTATATATTCTAAAAAGAAACATGTATATCTGGCTAAAAGGATGAAAAATTTGCCAAGTTATGATGATGTTTACTTCTGGAAGAGTAGGGAAGAGGTAAATTGTGCTGTGGTAAAAACAGAAAGGATTCTGACTTTTCCATAATCTTTAATTTTACTTTAAAAATCCATATTATGCATATGTGGGGAGCACTGATGATAATTTTATAAATTGTACAATTATAGATTATAATTATAATTATATTTATATTATAAATTTATGTTTGCATTATAAATTAGAATCTTATATAATCCTGTGCATTTCCCTGTGATTTTAAAGATTTTGAACTAAAACAATATTTTCCATTTTTGTTAAGATCAAGGTAACCTAATAAAGGTAAAACTCTTCATAAAATTGCATGCATACTAAAAACATTACAACCCTTATTCGATCAAAGTTTAAACTAATGTCATGCACCCATCTCCCACAAATGGTTGCTTGATAAATGAATGAGCTTTTAAAATGCTTCAAATCTTTTCATCATGTGTCATGTCGTTGGTAATTATTAAGTGAATAACAAGCCAATGACCAACTTCAAAGTGCCAAGAAACATGACAATACTAAAATGAAGGAACCAGATGGAGGTGGGAGGGGGAATGTGCAGAAATGAATGCCTTTCCAATATTCCACACCAGGCTTAGCACACTGTCAATATTCAATAAATGTTAAACAACAATTGTAATGATGAGTACCATCTGCATGCCAAATTTAGAGTGGTAGAAACATACAGGATTGACAGCCCAAAGGCCAGAGTCCACTTTCTGAATAGGCCCAGTGTGTACAACATTTTTCTTAGTGCAGTTAATAGCACAAATATTCTTTCAGTCACTCAGAAAAATAGTTCCAATTATCCCTAACTCTGCTCTCTGCATTTTCATTCACAAACCCTTTTTGAAAAATAACCGTCTTCATTTTGTCCCTCCTAAGTCATGCTTAACATTTCTGTCAATTGTTTCTATAAAAATTTCAAGTCTATGTATTATTTCATACTCAGAAAACCTCTGACCATGCTATTTTATCTACAATGACAAAAACTTAATTTTTTAGTTCTATTTGTAAAATTTTGTAAGGCTTTAATTCATGTTAGCAACATAATGTTACATGATGTAAGAACTCCATTTATCTATCTATCTATCTAACTGTCTGTCTTATGTCTGAACAAGGAAAAATGACAATCATATTTTTTTTCAGTCTTTGGTTCCCATGAATAGAGACTAAATAGGCCTTGGAATTCTCTAGTTATAAGCTGTTTTCCCCATGAGAATGATTAATAGCCATTTTGTGTTTCCTATCTGCAAGCTGAAGGTTGAAACTGCTCTAAAGATATTCTCAAGATGCACAAGTTCTTTGGAAGCCTAAGATCTTTGAGAATGTAAGGACAAATTATCCAGAAGGAAACCCTGGGGACTGTACAAAAAGAAGGTAGCCCTAGAATCTGGTTTGGTGTGCTTTTCCTCAAAACTAAAAAGAGCAACCATATGGAGGGGTGACATCAGCAAGACTACTGATTAGAGATGTCTGGTGCACTTCCCTCCAAAGCAGAAGAAAAACACACAAATAAAAATAACACATATTCCACTGAAGCATTTGAAGGAGAGTGCCAGAGTACACTAGGAATGTGACAGAAATGCTATGGAGAACAGAGTCCCAGGACAGCCTTGTAAAGAAGGGAATAAACCCAGAACATCTACCATCTTAACTGCCTAGTTGAGATAAACCCCCAAATACAAGAGATTTAATACAGGAATCCGTAATCAGGAGGTCCTCAGCAGCCTTCACTAACATAATGAGCAACTG